>NC_083799.1:18478639-18496139 GCF_015708825.2 Lethenteron reissneri | reverse complement strand
TATTCTGCGTTCTGTTCAATCACGCAGTGCTGCTGCTGCTGCTGGTGATGGTGCAGGGATAGGTGCTCGCTAACAGCACTTGCCCCAACGGCATGTTAAGGCTATACGGGGGATCTTTGTCCTTGATGCAGGGATGGAGTGCAACTCTGCTGCGTGCCACGATCACGGCTCAAGTCCTCACGAAATGTGCGCATGTGTACAGTACGTACGAATCGGAGTGCGCGTGCGTTTCCGCGGCCGTAGCGGGCACGGGGGCACGACGTCCGACGTTTCGCTACACTTCCTGGGACCCTAATTCAGGGAGCTGCTGCTTCACCGCAGTAACGCTGACAAATGCAACACCTATACGGTGGCTTTTGTCGATATTTTCCACCCCCACCGCCACCCTCCCAAGCATGGCTTCCTTTCCACTCTGGAGATATTCCCAATTCCGTTTTCGGAAACAATGTTCCCATCAACACGTTAAAATTCCCTCCCCCCTCCAGCTGCCGGTGATGTCGGCTCCCTGTCCCCTCTGTTCAAATCCAAGGCACAAGAACATCCCCTTTACCCTCTGCCTACGACCGATGCCTCCTCCTCCACCTCCTCCTGTCTAAACACAAAACACGTTCACCGCGAAGCTGCGTGCGAGTTTTCAGAATTAAAGAAAACATTTGAATATTCTATGGGGACCTCATTTGCCAGTAAAAATATGATAATTGGTTCTTTACCCTTCTATCTGGCCAGATAGAAGGGTAAAGAACCAATTATCATCTGAATATTCATTGACACTGGCGGAATCCGATGAGGTGAAAAGCTTTTTCCCCCACAGATGTCCAGCAAGACACGGGTGCGGAAAGTTACAACAACAACAATCAACAACAATCAACAACAACAATCAACAACAACAAGAAACACGACGGTAGTACAACGAGTCGAGAGATGTGGGTCGCATTCAGATTCACCCGCACGGAAATCCGAGTAACGATCGCGACGCACGGATGCCACCACCACCACCACCACCTTGTCTCCCAACGACCTTGTCACCCCCCCATCCCCACCCCCCGTTTCGAACAGAGGTAATTCATCAACCCATCGGTGCGCTGAGATTCGCCGATGTTTGTGCGAGTTTAGTCCCGTCTGAACGCGGGCACCAAGACACATCTCGAGGCCTAACGCTCCACTGGACGGACGTCTTTCGTTCCGTAATTCGCAGAGCGACCGGCTTTATTATTATTATTATTTACTTATTTATTTGCGCATGTCAAAGGGGGGGAGGGGGGGTGGCGGTGGGGGGGGGGGTGCGACAATCTGCTTCAAATTAGCAAAAAAACCAGAGGCTGATGAATTATGAATTCGGCAACAAATGACTCGAGCCCCGTGATTAAAATGCGAGGCCACCGCATCTGCACGCTGATGAGCGCCAGATGCAAGAGGCGCGTGTCTCGCCCATCACTCACTCACTCACGGGGGAGCCCCCCGGCTGAGGGCTCGGAGGGAGAGAGGAGAGAGAGGGGGTAGAGAGAGAGGGGGTAGAGAGAGAGGGGGTAGAGAGAAGGGGTAGAGAGAGGGGGAGTAGTAGAGAGAGAGAGAGGGGGTAGAAGAGATGGGGGGGGGGGGTTAGAGAGAGAGGGGGGTAGAGAGGAGAGGGGGGTTAGAGAGAGAAGGGGGGTAGAGAGAGAGGGTGGTAGAGAGAGTGGGAGAGAGTCGAGAGGAGAGGGTGGTAGAGAAGAGGGGGTAGAGAGAGAGGGGTTTAGAGAGAGGAGGGGGTATAGAGAGAGGGTGGTTAGAGAGAGAGGGGGGGGGTAGAGAGAGGGGGTAGAGAGAGAGGGGGTAGAGAGAGAGGGGGGTTAGAGAGAGGGGTGGTGGGTTAGAGAGAGGGGGTAGAGAGAGAGGGGGGTAGAGAGAGAGGGCGTTAGAGAGAGAGGGGATTAGAGAGGAGGGGGTAGAGAGAGGGGGGTAGAGGAGAGGGGTGGGTAGAGAGAGGGGGTAGAGATAGAGGGGGGTAGAGAGAGGGGTAGAGAGAGAGGGGGGTAGAGAGGGGGGTAGAGAGAGAGGGGGTAGAGAGAGGGGGGGTAGGAGAGAGGGGGGTAGAGAGAGGGGGTAGAGAGAGGGGGGTAGAGAGAGAGGGGGTAGAGAGAGAGGGGGTAGAGAGAGGGGGGTAGAGAGAGGGGGGGTAGAGAGAGGGTAGACAGGGGGGTAGAGAGAGAGGGGGTAGAGAGAGGGGGGTAGAGAGAGAGGGGGGTAGAGAGAGAGGGGGTAGAGAGAGAGGGGGTAGAGGAGGGGGGGTAGAGAGAGGGGGATAGAGAGAGGGGGTAGAGAGAGGGGGTAGAGAGAGGGGGGGTAGAGAGAGAGGGGATAGAGAGAGAGGGGGTAGAGAGAGAGGGGATAGAGAGAGAGGGGGTAGAGGAGGGGGTAGAGAGAGAGGGGGGGGTAGAGAGAGAGAGGGGGTAGAGAGAGAGGGGGTAGAGAGAGAGGGGGTGAGAGAGAGAGGGGGTAGAGAGAGAGGGGGGGGTAGAGAGAGGGGGGGTAGAGAGAGAGGGGGTAGAGAGAGAGGGGGGGTAGAGAGAGAAGGGGTAGAGAGAGAAGGGGTAGAGAGAAAGGGGGTAGAGAGAGAGGGGGGGTAGAGAGAGAGGGGGGGGGTAGAGAGAGAGGGGGGGTAGAGAGAGAGGGGTAGAGAGAGGGGGTAGAGAGAGAGGGGGTAGAGAGAGAGGGGGTAGAGAGAGAGGGGGGTAGAGAGAGGGGGTAGAGAGAGGGGGTAGAGAGAGAGGGGGTAGAGAGAGAGGGGGTAGAGAGAGAGGGGGTAGAGAGAGAGGGGGGTAGAGAGAGGGGGGGGTAGTAGAGAGAGGGGGGGTAGAGAGAGAGGGGGTAGAGAGAGAGGGGGGGTAGAGAGGAGGGTAGAGAGAGAGGAGGTAGAGAGAGAAGGGGTAGAGAGAGAGGGTAGAGAGAGAGGGGGGAGGTAGAGAGAGAGGGGGTAGAAATAAAGGGGATAAAGAGAGAGGGGGTAGAGAGAGAGAGAGGGGGTAGAGAGAGGGGGGGGGGGTAGAGAGAGAGGGGGAAGGGGTAAGAATGAGGAGAGTAAAGCGAGAAATTTTTCGTGAAATCTTTCATTTAAAAAAGGGGGGGGAGGGGGGGGGCACATAAAGCAAAACATTGAAAAAAAAATCGAAATGATGAACGAAGCAAATTGCCGACTACACCGAGCATCTTCTTGGTTCCTCTGATCATAAAAAAGAGAGAGGAAAGAGAGGAAGCCGCGTCGGCGGTTTCCCCGGCCGCTGTCGCAAGTCCCGGCACCAGACATAGGTTCGATTCCCACAGCCCCGGCCTCTGTGCAAGCAATGCTACAAACCATCGGAGGCGAGCGGCGATTAAATTACCACGCTGCTTGGACACCGCTGAAAACGACTGGACATCTGCGAAAGGGATCTTCACAGCTCAGCGGATTCCTCCGGTATAAAGAGAGATTCTGATTCTGGAGTAGACCTATAACATCGCGGAGAAATGTCCATCGCCTGCCGGTCAAAGCGACAGCTTTCATCCTCGGAGCTAGAATGTATCTGCACTCGATACACTTGAGATCACGGTTGAATCACAGACGGTCAGATTCAAACCAAATATTCTGATTCTGGTAGGCATACCCTCTGCTAACAACCTTGGCTGATTTGGCCGCTGAGTACCTGATGTGTGTGTGTGTGTTCACACGGTATGGTGAGTGTGTGTGTTCACATCGGTATGGTGAGTGTGTGTGTGTGTTCACACGGTATGGTGAGTGTGTGTGTGTGCACACGGTATGGTGAGTGTGTGTGTGTTCACACGGTATGGTGAGTGTGTGTGTGTTCACACGGTATGGTGTGTGTGTTCACACGGTATGGTGAGTGTGTGTGTGTGTTCACATCGGTATGGTGAGTGAGTGTGTGTGTGTTCACACCGGTATGGTGTGTGTGTGTGTTCACACGGTATGGTGTGTGTGTGTGTTCACACCGGTATGGTGAGTGTGTGTGTGTGTTCACATCGGTATGGTGAGTGTGTGTGTGTTTACATCGGTATGGTGAGTGTGTGTGTGTTCACACGGTATGGTGAGTGTGTGTGTTCACACCGGTATGGTGAGTGTGTGTGTGTGTTCACACCGGTATGGTGAGTGTGTGTGTTCACACCGGTATGGTGAGTGTGTGTGTACACATCGGTATGGTGAGTGTGTGTGTTCACACCGGTATGGTGAGTGTGTGTGTGTGTTCACACCGGTATGGTGAGTGTGTGTGTTCACATCGGTATGGTGTGTGTGTGTGTGTTCACACCGGTATGGTGAGTGTGTGTGTGTTCACACCGGTATGGTGAGTGTGTGTGTGTTCACACCGGTATGGTGAGTGTGTGTGTGTTCACACCGGTATGGTGAGTGTGTGTGTGTGTTCACATCGGTATGGTGAGTGTGTGTGTACACATCGGTATGGTGAGTGTGTGTGTGTTCACACGGTATGGTGAGTGTGTGTGTGTTCACACCGGTATGGTGAGTGTGTGTGTGTGTTCACACCGGTATGGTGTGTGTGTGTGTGTTCACACCGGTATGGTGAGTGTGTGTGTGTTCACACCGGTATGGTGAGTGTGTGTGTGTTCACACCGGTATGGTGAGTGTGTGTGTGTACACACGGTATGGTGAGTGTGTGTGTGTGTTCACATCGGTATGGTGAGTGTTTGTGTGTGTTCACACCGGTATGGTGAGTGTGTGTGTGTGTTCACACGGTATGGTGAGTGTGTGTGTGTACACACGGTATGGTGAGTGTGTGTGTGTGTTCACATCGGTATGGTGAGTGTGTGTGTGTGTTCACACCGGTATGGTGAGTGTGTGTGTTCACACGGTATGGTGTGTGTGTGTGTTCACACGGTATGGTGAGTGTGTGTGTGTTCACATCGGTATGGTGAGTGTGTGTGTTCACACTGGTATGGTGAGTGTGTGTGTGTGTTCACACTGGTATGGTGTGTGTGTGTGTGTGTACACACCGGTATGGTGTGTGTGTGTGTACACACCGGTATGGTGTGTGTGTGTGTACACACCGGTATGGTGGTGTGTGTGTTACACACCGGTATGGTGTGTGTGTGTGTTCACACGGTATGGTGAGTGTGTGTGTGTTCACACCGGTATGGTGAGTGTGTGTGTGTGTGTTCACACCGGTATGGTGCTGGTCACACCACCCTTGTGTGGCCTGATTAGTTGCTTTCTGTCAGTGCTCTCCTAGCCGCCGGCCCTCTGTAGGAGGGAGCGGTGGGGTGTCAGTACCTCGTGCGACGTCTTGTCCCGTGCCACCAGCTGAAAGCAGCAGCGCTCCTGGTGACAATCCTCACGCTGCTTCACCTGGCAGCAAGCCAGCGACACCGAGCAGCGCAGCTTTTTGTCTGGGGGGGGGGGGGGGGGGGGGAAGGTACGGGGGCGGGGGGGGGGTCACGGGTCCAACAAGTCACAAAGGTCAAGAGGTCACTCCTCCAGGAAGTCACAGAAGTCACGAGGTCACTCCTATAAGAAGTCACAGAAGTCACGAGGTCACTCCTCCAAGAAGTCAGAGGTCAATAGTTCACTCCTCCAAAAAGTCAAAGGTCACTGCTCCAAAAAGTCGCAGAGGTCACGAGGTCACTCCTATAAGAAGTCACAGAAGTCACGAGGTCACACCTCCAAGACGTCACAGAGGTCACGAGGTCACTCCTCCAAGACGTCACAGAAGTCACGAGGTCACACCTCCAAGACGTCACAGAGGTCAAGAGGTCACTCCTCCAAGAAGTCACAGAGATTACGAGGTCACTCCTCCAAGACATCACAGAGGTCACGAGGTCACACCTCCAAGACGTCACAGAGGTCACGAGGTCACACCTCTAAGACGTCACAGAAGTCAAGAGTTCACTCCCCCAAGAAGTCAGAGGTGAAGAGGTCACTCCAAGAAGCCACAGAGGTCACGAGGGGGGTGGGTGGCCAGCACCACGCTCGGCTTCCTTTGACTCCCCAGTGGCGACGTTTACACACCGCGCCAGGTACTCATTTGAGGCTGAGTCGACCTGGGGGAGGCCCAGGATCGGTTCAGATAATCGTCACTGGTCTTGGCCGTGAGTGAGAATCGAGCCTGGGTCGCCGGGTTTGTAGCGCAGCGCGCTAACCGCTGCACTACCGCTTCCCTTCACATCCACACACACACGACGCCCAGACAGGTAATATATCCTCATACACACACACATCATACCAATGTGCTATATACCTCGACTTCTAGATGCCAGTACAAATAGTGGATTATTGCACCTATCTGCGTGAAGCTATGATTGTTATGCCCCTTGTGCATGTGGATTTTCCCCAGATTACACAAACCTTCCTCACTCACGGATTTGGACGAATATTCCAATTCATCATCCCTCCTGAAATGAATGCTATCAACTGTTTAGTTTTATTTCACCAGGTAAGGCCCGCTGAGCTATACAGCTTTCATTGAGAAGCGACCTGTCCACAATGAGAGCTCAACGAAGTGTCTCATGTGGACATTTATGTCAACCAAATACTCTAAATACATGTTTCTAAATGTGAAGGGAAAAACCGGAAGACCCGGAGAAAAATACACGTGACCACGGGGAGAGAGATATGCAAGCTCCAAATATACAGCCGGGATCGAACCCACGGCCTCCTGTATGCGAGGCGAGGTAGTTAACATTGCATCGTTATAACAACTCCACTGCACAGTTACAATATAGCCACACTCAACACACACTTTGCCCACACACACACCACACACACGCACTATGAAAGCGCACAACACAGCGCGCGCACAACTCTTTACATAATAAAAATGGCTCGGCTTATCCGACGCCAAAAGACAACCCGTTTTTATAATGCCACGTTTTGTGAGTGTAACAAAAAAAATATATTGTTACCGTAAAACAAAAATCACGGGAAATTATTACAGCGCTTGCAATTATAAGGGAGCCGTAAACGAGTTAGCTGGTTCAATATATGGCTCTGAAGTGGATCGAATAACCGTAAGAGGTGAAATGCTCAGCGCTTAACGATCATCTTCCGATATTCAATATTCCAACAGAGACATCCACCCCCCTCCCTCCGCCACATCCTCCTCGCACCCCCCACCCCAACCCCTCCTCCCCTTGAGTGACTTCGAAATAACTCTGGCGGACACTCAAAATAAAACCTCAAAACCTCCTCCCATTTCGCCTCGGGGGACTCATCACCAACCGACGTACCGTGATTCCTCTACCTCGCATTCTCCTACCCCACCACCACCACGCTTCCCCACTCCCCCATCCTGCGATCTAAAGGCTGCCGGGCTAATTAAGCCCCTCGCTGCCGTCGTAAAGAAAGCAGACGGAAAGAAATTTGAGCGTAAATCCTCCACCCCCCCCCCACACACACACCCGTCCTAGACGCTGCCTTTGTGTTTGGTGGGCGGCTCGTGGATCAAGGTGATAATGAAAACCATGAATTAGGGTTGTTCTGTGGCTCCCCGCGAATCACGAGGGGGGGTGGGGGGGGCTGGAACCCTCCTCGCGCCGTAAATTCGCCGCGCAGAAAGGACCTCTAAGACGCCATCGCGCCTAATGACTTTGCTTGCCAGCATTTGGGTCCGAAGTTTTATTCCCCCCCCCAACACCCATTTCCTCCCTCCCCCCCACCCCCAGCCACACCTTCGTTTAAAGGTTAATGATCTTTCCAAAATTCAATTTCTGCAAAGCCATGAAGGTCACCACCCTCGCCACCGACCGAGCTCACTTCTCGGCAAAATGGCCGCTCGACTATTTGTTCGAAAGCCGCCATCCCAGTCCAGGGCCCACTCTAATGTCACGGAGCTCTCAAGATGTCAACGGGTCTCAGATGCGAACTCGCCTGTAAGGGTTGGCCTTGCCCTGAAGCGGCTGTGTGCAGTGTACAAGGTGTATCCCTCGCTCCTCTGTGCGGTCGTAGTAGTAGTAGATGCGTTCCAAAACAAGGGGGACCACGCAAAGCGAAACACGCACGAGGAGACAGCTGCCTACCGAGTAGCGCGCACACAGTACACGCAGTACATATATAGTATACACACACAGTACACACAGTACACGCAGTACATCCAGTACACACAGTACACACAGTACATCAAGTACATACAGTACACACAGTAGATATATAGTATACACACAGTACACACAGTACATCCAGTACACACAGTACACACAGTACATCAAGTACATACAGTACACACAGTAGATATATAGTATACACACACAGTACACACAGTACAGACAGTACATCCAGTACACACAGTACACATATAGTACATACACAGTACACATAATACACACACAGTACACACACAGTACACACACACAGTACACACACGGTACACAGAGTACTCACAGTACACACAGTACGCACAGTACACACAGTACACACACAGTACACACACACAGTACACACACACATATTTTTGTCCCACGTCCGACCGCATAGCCGCATGCAGAGTGAATTCAACCCGCATAGTGGAGCGAATTTTAGGTAGAAATAGGTTCGCCACATGCACAGTACAGGGCGAAATCGCACAAACCGAACCCCCACAGACGCTGTATGTACATCTATATATTAAATAAAGACGTATTATGAAGTTAAACTGGTTTGGTCTCCACAACAGATAACGAATTTCCCAGCAAACGCGGCGTTGTGTTCCCAGGCATCTTTAATTGCCACGGTGGAGGCGAGTTCGGTGGGTTCACATCGTACGTTTCGCCGCTCCCCCAATATGCCTGGAGACCTTTTTTCTTCTTCTTTCACGACGTGAATTCTTATCAGGGCCCCCATGGTGAATAGTGCAGCCTGGCGACTATTATTCACTTGGAATCAGGACGTCGAGATTGTTGAGGTTATTCCTGCCGCTGTGGATTTCCACGTAACGGGCCACTTACCGCAGCTGTCGTTTGTGGGGCAGCTCACGTCTGAATAAGAAGCTCATTTTGATGTAAAGATTTCGTGACTGCAGGGATTCATATTATTTGTTCTTTCGGTAAAGTCACGTAGAAGAGAAATAATAAAATAATAAATAATAAAAATATAAAACAAACAAAACAATTAAAAAGAACAATGTTTTTCTTGGTTCTTTCGGTAAAGTCACGTAGAAGGGAAGTAATAAAATAATAAAAATAAAACATAATAAAATAATTCTCAGACCTGTTCTCCACCTGAGGACGGCTACTTGCGTTGTGGCCGAAACGTCGTGAGAATTATTTAATTATGTTTTATTTCTATTATTTTATTATTTCCCTTCTACGTGACTTTACCGAAAGAACCAAGAAGATGAATCCCTGCAGTCACGAAAGCTTCAAATCGAAATTTAACAATTTTATTGTTTTATATTTTTATTACTTTATTATTTCCCTTCTACGTGACTTTACCGAAAGAACCAAGAATAAGAAGCTAATTGCTCAGTGGGCCTCACCCCGTCAGATAAAATATAGTTTAGTTTTACTTGTATATATATATTTTTTTCACAGTGACTTGTTTACCTTTGCTATGCGTTGCACTTTTCATCGTGTTTTTTTTTTCATTTTTGTTGTTGGAACGTTCTGACCTCCGTGCCCTTTACTGGACATCTGTGAAAAAGAACTTCATAGCTCATCGGATTCCTCCAGCAGTCTACATAACGATTCTGATGATTCACTTTCTATCTCTCTGCCATGTCTACTTGTGCTGTACGAAGAACAGGCCACTTGCACACCTATTACACTGGTCAACAAAAAACAATTCTGGCCTGGACTTTTGCAGCTGTTTCTAGACTAATTTCAGGGTGCTGATTCCAAATCTGATCTCAGATTTGCTCTATCACATCTCATTTTATGCTATCGGCATACCCCGTTTTCATTCATTTTACCCGAATTAACTCTGTCACTTATGATTGCAAGTTTTTGCGAGTCAGTGACTGCTTTAGTGTTAAAATATGGTGCTGTATTTTTAGGATGGTGTGTTTATAATATCATTTTATGTAGATATCCACATTTAGTTAATATTTTTCTTCTGCAGTTTTTATTGAAAATGCAATATTTGATATCTCAAAAACCTGACGTGATAGACAAAAACTGATGCCAGATTTGGAATCAGCACCCCAAAATTACCTTATAACCGTTGGAATACCTTATGCCAGAAAAAAGTGTGTTGACCAGTGTTATACACATCGCTTTCATGTCAAGGCTGCAGTGATATTGACTAATCTGGTGGTGGTGGTGATGATGGTAGTGGTGAAGGTAACGACGTTGGGTTTAAGAATCGCGGAAAGTTTGTCGATATTCGTCGGGAGTGTGCCCGTTCCTCGTTCCGTTTCCCCGCGATGACAATGAATGGACTCGTCACTCAGAAGCTGACAAGTTCAATCCAGGTCCGTGGCTCAACCCAGGTCATCATACCCCCAGGAGGGTCAATAACAATTTACACTTTTTTTATACACGAATCAAAGCTGAAAGTAATTCGTGCCGTGCGATCTTCAACCTCTCTCATGCCCGTCGCCTGAAACGTCGCCAATTGTACGCTTTTCCACTCTAGCCGACAGTGCCACTTGGCGAACGCGTTGAGAGAGTGTTTGTTGTTGATTCTAGATTTGAAGCTTTCGTGACTGCAAGGATTCATATTCTTAGGTTTTTTTCGGTAAAGTCACGTAGGTGTAATGCGGGCGTAAATGGGCGGGGCGGATATGACGATCCGAGAGGGAGGAGTCAGGGTGACGTGGGGGAGAAGTTATAGCGGGGAGACAGGAAGCTATCTGGGTCAGTCGGGGGAGTGAAGGGTGGTGAACACGTTGGGTGGTCGCCGTGCCTCAGCCTGGTGGCTGAGGGGCTCATGACGGCGCCAGCCAGCGGGGTGGAAGAGAGAGTGGAGGATTGAGGTAGGAAGTGGCGAGATAGCCACAGAGGCCACGAAGGGCTGAGGTAGGAAATGGCGAGATAGCCACAGAGGCCACGAAGGGCTGAGGTAGGAAATGGCGAGATAGCCATAGAGGCCACGAAGGGCTGACATTGGGAGGTGGCGAGATCGCCACGCACGGAGGAACAGGGAGCAGCGATGGAGCTGCTGGGGGAGCAGCCAGAGGGCTGTACCAAGAGCCTGCAGCGGAGCTGCAGGAGCGTGGAAGGCCACGGGAGCGAAGGCAGATGTGGGGCTGCCAGGGAGAGAGTCTCAGGAGGAGTGCCGTGTGGGAAGGAGAACGCGAACCCCAAATAAAGGACACGGAGTCAGAGAGAAGTGTCTGAGTCCTTTTATTACACTGGAGTCAGAAGTGAAACGGCATCTCAAAACAACTGAGAGAAAGAAGAAAAAAAAAATATTCCTGCTACATCATCCGACGACGACGACCTTCCTCAGACAGTGGACCTGCCTGCGATGGAAGAGGAGATCCGTTCTGGAACGAGTACGGGTCCGGGTGAGCAAGGTGTCGCCGCGTCGGTGGACCTGTCTGTGCCGGAGGATGCCAACTTACGATGGAGACAGATGGTGATGCAGATGGGGACCTTGAAAATCGTGCTGGCGCGACTGTGTGAGTTCACCACGCCGAGGACGACGTCGGGGAGGCCCGGTGGTGATCCGCAGGCCTCTGCCTTTCCTGCGCTGCCAGGGCCATTGCCACGTGGCACGAAGACGCCATCTTGGGCGTGGCAGGGGAGAAAACGGCGGGAAGCCGCCATCTTGTCTTCACCGCGGCGGGAGGACGCCGCCATCTTCAACATCGCGGCGGAGAGGCAGCCTTGCGCTGCCATCTGGAGGTGCCGCGGGGTGAGCAGCCTGCTGTGAGCTGCTGTTTTTCGAGGGGGTGCTGCGAGGAGAAGACGCCGATGCTGCAGCTGCTGGGGCGGGAGCTTCCCGTCCTGGTTCGGGTGCGTGACAACGGAGCCGTCAAGTCGCCGAACGAGTTCTGCGAGGCGTCTCAAGTTGCCACCCTGCCGTCCTCTTCTTGCTGCAGCCCCGGGCGAGTCATAACGATACGCACCCGGCCTTAACACACACCTCACTCATCTTTCGAGGGCCGGGGGGGGGCTATTTTGGTTTTCTCTTATGACTCGATTGTGCGGAGCGCGGTTCGGACTGTCTGTATGTGTGTGTAATAACGATGAACGCGCTATCTGCTTGTTGCTTGGTGTCAATATAAGTGTGTGCGTGTGTTGAGAATGGACGGAGAGTCTGCTGTATTTGCTGAGTGTCAAATTGTGTGTGTGCGCTGCTGCGTGGAGTTCTTATCTTGATGGTGAAGTTAATTATTAACTTGGGAGCGTCGGGTATCTTGCGCTGTATTATTTGTGGATTACCTTGTGCGATGGGCTTAATTGGAAAAAAAAAATATATCTTTTTTTTGGTGTATTGTGCTGCGAGGTGCTGTGTGCGATGCGATTGTTGCAAGAGAGAGAATAATTGTGTTGTTGCTGCAAAGTTACGACAGGATTAATGGTGTGTTGGTTGCCTGCAGATCTGCTTGCTATTGTGCTTAAATGTGCGCGTGTGATCGCGATATGCTGATTGCATGTGCTGTTATACCGTTCTGTATGGTTATGGGGTGCGATGCAGTGGTTGATTATTGGAATTGGGATTGTTATTATATTGTGCGTACCTGTTGGAAATTGGTAACAAATTCGAGGGGGACCCAAATAATTGGTTGTATGGTTGTTGTGCACACAAGATTGCGTGTATATTATAGAGGGGGACCCTAAAATTCGGTTGTATTGGTGTTGTGCACACGAGATTGCGTGTATATTATAGAGGGGGACCCTAAAATTCGGTTGTATTGGTGTTGTGCACACGAGATTTCGTGTATATTATGGGTAATTGCGCTTTTTGAGAGAGAGAGCGCGCTTTGAGGGTGCGTGATGACGCCGTTGTGGGTGTCTCAAAGGTTAATGCTAATGGGACCGTAAATTGGCGCCAAGTGGCGTCGCGTATTCGGTTGATCGCATGCAGCCACGAGTTGCTTGGCGAGTTGGGTTGTGTAACTAATGTGGTTGGTAAAATATTGGTTAAAAATTCCACGATATGACAGCTGTGCGCAGCAAGCTGGGGCTGTGCGTCTATCGTTGGTGGGGTTGTTATAATGTGACGGGAGATGCGTCTTGTGACCCCCAGCTAAGGGAAGCTGGGGTGCACGAATGGAGAAAACTGGCCACGTGTTCGCACGTTGGGCCGCCATTTTGCGCGCACGCGGGGTGTGGCGACGATGCGCTTTGCGGAAAGGGCCGCCATTTTGAGTGCGCGCGAGATATTGCGCGAACGCGCTGGGCGAAGGGGGACGCCATTTTGAGCGCGCGGGAAAAACCGGGGTGGGGCAAATATTCCATCTGTTATGCCTGCCATTGTTGATTGGGTGATGCACGAGTTGTGGTCACATCGGGCTATGGCTGATGGCTGACCTGACAGCCCGGAGGCGAAACCTCCGTGGTATGTCTTAAACTAATGGGCCATGTGCTCATATGGCTCGGGGAGTCATGGTTCAGTTGTGCGGTGGCAGACTGAGCCTGGTGTGCCGGGGGCTCACGGGATCTGGGTTAGGGTGTTATTGTCTCTATAAGAGAACATTGCCCCGTGGGGGGAGTACAGGGGGTCTGGCATTGCTGGGGGATGAACCTTCCCTGGGCTATAAAGCATCGGACTATACGAGGCTGGTGTGTGTCCATCTCTGATGGGATAGTAAGGGAGGAGCGTGGCCGAGTTGCTGCTCATCCCCGAAATTGCACTAGCTGAGAGTATGGTCAGTGGATGTTGCTGTGGGTTGACGACCACGGTGGGGGTTAGGGCGAGTTAAACATTACCGCTGGGGAGCGTGGCTCTCTCCACGCGAGGGTGTGCGATTAGGCGTTTTGTTGGGTTGCTGAGAGTGACCGTGGGTACATGCTGTGTACGTGCGATGTCTGTGCTGGTCCTCAAGGGAGGACTGCTGGTGGGTAAGAGCAGAAAATTTTGTTGTTGTTGTTGTCACGTGTAAATAATATTGTTGTTAAAATGTAAATACTGGGGCATCCATTGCGTTATTTTGGGTATTTATGGGGAGTTTTTTTTTTAAGCGGGCTGGATTTACATCATCTCCACTACCCTGAGGCCGGGTGGCTGTCGTGTACGACATGCGGGTGTGCGTTGTTGTGCTGTGCCTCAGGGGATTGGATTCTCCTTCTCGTCACAGATTCTTCAGCTCCCGTCACACTGGGTGTTACCTGGTGTGCTAGCTGGATGAGGACTTGAAGGAGCAATTGAGCGCCGTTCGTCATTCTGCTCTACCATTTGCTCTTTGACGTTGGACTTGAGCCGAGCGGATGGAACTGCAACATGGACACGCACTAAAACATCACATTTCTGGATTGTGCGCGTTGGCCGTTCTTGCGTGTCAGTTGCCGTTGTTGTTCATTGTGCCATTCTTATTCTTGTTGTTGTTGTTGCGCGGAGGACAGGCCAGTGTTCTGTTCCAGTTCCTGATACCTCCCCTTTCGTTGCTTGTGTTGTTGTTGTTATAATCTCCGTTGTGTCTGGGGGACTCCTGATTGTGATGCCTTCGCCCGCATTATTTTGTTCTGTTTCAGCCGAGGACGGCTGGGATTTTCTCTACGGGGGAGGGTAGTGTAATGCGGGCGTAAATGGGCGGGGCGGATATGACGATCCGAGAGGGAGGAGTCAGGGTGACGTGGGGGAGAAGTTATAGCGGGGAGACAGGAAGCTATCTGGGGCAGTCGGGGGAGTGAAGGGTGGTGAACACGTTGGGTGGTCGCCGTGCCTCAGCCTGGTGGCTGAGGGGCTCATGACGGCGCCAGCCAGCGGGGTGGAAGAGAGAGTGGAGGATTGAGGTAGGAAGTGGCGAGATAGCCACAGAGGCCACGAAGGGCTGAGGTAGGAAATGGCGAGATAGCCACAGAGGCCACGAAGGGCTGAGGTAGGAAATGGCGAGATAGCCATAGAGGCCACGAAGGGCTGACATTGGGAGGTGGCGAGATCGCCACGCACGGAGGAACAGGGAGCAGCGATGGAGCTGCTGGGGGAGCAGCCAGAGGGCTGTACCAAGAGCCTGCAGCGGAGCTGCAGGAGCGTGGAAGGCCACGGGAGCGAAGGCAGATGTGGGGCTGCCAGGGAGAGAGTCTCAGGAGGAGTGCCGTGTGGGAAGGAGAACGCGAACCCCAAATAAAGGACACGGAGTCAGAGAGAAGTGTCTGAGTCCTTTTATTACATAGGTAAAACGTCGTTTCGGAGGCAACACAAGCTTCCGTCTTTAGGTGGGACAGTTCCACATGAAGACGGAAGCTTGTGTTGCCTCCGAAACGTCGTGATTTTTATTTAATTTTTATTTTACTTTTATTAATAATTTTTTTTACCTACGTGACTTTACCGAAAAAACCTAAGAATATGTTTGTTGTTTCTCGTTGCGCTTGTGCAACCATTGCCAGAGCAGCAGCAGCAGCAGCAACATCACCAAATAATTTATCATCATCAATCAATCAACCTTACAGAACATTCGCACACTCAGCGTCCCCCCCCATTGTATGCACCTGACGTATGTGACCACCACCCCGGGCCTGTGCGTGTGGGTGTGTGTGTGGGTGGGTGTGTGTGTGGGTGTGCGTGTGTGTGTGTGTGGGGGTGTGTGTGGGTGTGTGGGTGTGCGGGTGTGTGGGTGTGCGGGTGTGTGGGTGGGTGGGTGTGTGGGTGGGTGGAGCACAACAAGCTGAAGAGACACGGTGCAGACGGCAGACGCAGCGCACCCCCCCCACACAACACGTGGTGGGGTGGGGTGAGAGGTCACGATCGGGACCTCTCCCCCCCCCCCCCACACAACACGAGGTGGGGGGGTGGGGTGAGAGGTCACGATCGGGACCCGGGCAGGAGGCGTGGTGCAGGGTGGTCCAGGGTGGTGCAGGGTGGTACAGGGTGGTGCAGGGTGGTGCAGGGGGTACCTTTCTTGTCGCCGTACAAACGCAGCTCCCGTGCGGTGAGGACACAGAAAGCGTTCAGCGCTTGGTCCACGACCACGCGGCCTGCGTCTGTTGAGCAAACGCGAGTTCGCTTCAGTGTCGCCGCGGGTCGCTCGGGCAAAGCGACACTTCCCCTAATGCGGGCCCCCTTCACTCATTGTCAAGACAACGACCCTCTCCGGCGTTGAAGATGTGCCAACGCCGAGCAGACAACGACGACGAAGGCACCGAGTCTGCATTAACCACACGTGCTTGTGGTAAACAACAAAAAAGTTACCCAAATACGCTTTGATCCGTGTACGCAATCTCCTTGAAACTGATTGGCCTACACCAGAGACAAGCTGGACATACTCTCTGGTTCTTTCGGTAAAGTCACGTGAGAAAATGATCAGCAGATTATTTTCTCACCCGAAGACGGACGCTTGTGTCGCGACCGAATAGTCGTGTTTTCGTTTGTAATTTGTTCTACCTCCGTGACTTCACCCAAAGATCCAGAGAGAGTATGGATATACTGAACCTGTATATATATACATTTTACCCATAAGCACGCGCGGTTAATGTGGACGTGAAGCCTTGTAACAGGCGTCTGTTTGGTGTTTGAACATCTTGAACACCTGCCGTAATTCACACTCGAGACCCATCCTCCTTTCTCGCTTCCCTTGCGCCTGGTGAAACCAAACAAGCCCAACTCGCTTTCGCCCCGTGTCAAAAGGAGATCCGAAACGAGCCCCTCTGCTTAGAATCCACCAAACGCCAAAGAGACGGCGAGAGGAACACGCGGATCGGGGGACAAACCCCACTACGCAAGGAAATGTAACGAAGACGGCCACGGCATCAACGCACGCTCAGATTTCGGCGCCCCTGCGGCCGTCTGGAACGCTCTTCCCTTCCGATATTAGGAAGCGCCTGGAGCGATGCACTTTTACATGCTCTCCATTGAAAACAACATTTCTTTAGAAGCGCTTGTGTGTTCACGTTGTTGTCCTTACCCCCGCACCTCCGATTAGCACGTACGGTGCGAAAAAAGTTCAACACGTACATATTTCTTCACATACATATTTATATACAAACGTACGTACGGACCGGACGCATCGCGGCTAGAAGGAGGCGATGGCCGACGGTCGAGACTAGTGTGCGAATGGCAGCCAAAACATGGAACGCGCCGTGACCACCGCAGAGATGCCAGCAAATGAGATCGATTCACGTGCAGAAGTATGGGGGGGGGGGGGGGGGAAGGGAGTGGGAGACTGAGGTATGAAAGAACCGACGTTGGTAGTCGTTCATCCAGCAACGGAGAGAGCATGGCTGTCGATGATGAAGATGATTATAATGACGATGCATAATTTTTTTGGGTTGAACGTGCCAATTGGTGTGCTGGACTATGAACGAATTGGAATGTTTTGTTGAGGTGTTGGGTTACATCGCGTAAATACAAATGTGTTGTTGAACCTGCCATCACCCGACACATCCAATTAGTAAGGTTGATTACGCATCATCATCATCATCGCCTGATGAAGCTGATTGTCATCACCAGCAAAACATCACAGTAATCGAATTGTAAATGTCGTGGGTTTACTCGCCAACACAG
>NC_083799.1:18341139-18476139 GCF_015708825.2 Lethenteron reissneri | reverse complement strand
ATCTACAAAGCTCTTTTTCACCGGATGTCCAGCATGGGCTGGTCACTTAACGTCACGGCAACATCATAGCCACCAAACCGCGGTCGTCAGAGCAATAACAACAACTACGACGACGAAAACGCCACGGTGGCTAGGAGATGTTCACCACCTCGCCCGGTATACAGAAAGTCGTGGGTGCGATCCCGACCCTGACGCCTGCTGTATATTTAGAATGTGCGTGTCTCTCTCTCTCTCCTCCCGTAGACGCGTGGCATTTTTCTCCCGGGTAACTCTCCATATTTAGAAACACGCGTTTAGAGCATTTGGCTGCTATGAATTCCCACGCGATGGTAAGCCACTTCGCTGAGTGTCCATTTGTGTCCAGGTCAATTCTGAAAAAGAGCCACGTAGCTCTGTGGGCCTTACCTGTCGACCATGGGCATGTAACAACATTGCATTACGTAAACCCCAGAGATCCGATGATGAATTCTCAAGAATTGCGGTCACGATTCGATTCACCGATCACCTCCCGTTTCCATTGTCTGCCCACTTCGTTTGGTTCGTTAGAACGGTTTTTCTCGCTCCACAGCGAACAAAAGGTGACATTTGCATGATATTGGATGTAATTGCCAGCGAAACGTCGTATTCAAATGGTCAATGTTGTGAATTTACACACCGATGGCCTGAAGTAGTTTGTTCACGTGACAAACCTTACTGGCTGTGTCGGGTGGTGTGGAGGGTTACGACACATTTATACTTACGCGATCTAACCCAAAAACCTTTATCATGAATAATACTGGTCGCGAAAGTCTACGTGTTAAACTGATTTGCATATCATTTGCGTACTATTTGCATACGGTGTAAATCAAGTTTCCCTAGGCGCCCAACGCGATGCATTTATCACGAGCCTCTCATCGACGAGTCGACGGAATGGCACAAACGTTAAAATAAAATAACAAAACACTAACAGCGGTGTTCCGCTGGAGCGACCGGTCTACTGCCATAGTAACGTGGAAATTCCACACCTGGCTCAAACCTTACGTTGACTGAGTCCTGCCCAGCAATTTGTTATTCACGTCAACGGGGCAAAGCGTCGACTTTGACTTTTGACTCCGACAAGGTTCATGTGCTTACAGGTTCCCCCTGCCCCACCCCCCATCGAAAATGAACATTCATTGCCCCAAATTTTTTTTTACATGTTTAACACGTAGCTTTCGCGAACAATAATGTCCATAAGAGCTTTTTGGGTGAGATTGCATGAATATACAATCGTGTCGTTAAACCCGCCACCAATGTCACACACATGTTGTGGGTTTACTCTCGAATTGCCACGTTCTGTTTACGTGCCAAACCTTGATAATTGGCTGTGTCGGGTGGTGACGGGCTGAGCGACGCATTTATATTTACGCGATAAAACCCAACCCCCCCCCCTCTCTGTTATGGGTGTTTACCTGTGGCCAAAATAAAAAAAAAACCTAATCTTAACTCTGACACAAACAAGCCGCATGCCGATTGCGTTTATGGGTTGCAATTAATTGCACGGGGCACACAGCCAACCGCGTCCGCTTGAGTTTTTATTACATTTTAACGGCTTTACGATGCTTGTTTTTTATATCTGCAGGGCGTGATGTGGCATTGATTCTGACGGAAAGAGGGTGGGGGGGGGGGTTGCGGTTGAACAGCCGTTTGTTTGATATTTAACGTTGATAAGCGATTTAAGCGGGATTGGGTCGTATCGATGCGTCGGTATAAGGCCAACGCAGCTGTCTGTGCGCAATAACCCATGGGGGGAAATCAATCTTTACGATTGTCCGCCGGCTCGCACTGATAGTCCCTTATCACAGGCCAGGGCCAGCCACCACCCCCCCCCCCACGCCACCGACTAGAAGCTGAAGCCAACTTCTACATATTGTCAAATCGAACACGCGCGTAGGGCTCAGATCGCCGCGTGAGTAAAATGTGTTTTGTGTCGTCGGCCCTCCACCACCCGACGCTGACAATCAATAAAGTCACGCGCACCACGTGAGAACGTCATCACTTTGGCTGTATCGAGTGGAACAGGGTGCACACACACACACACGCACGTAACGTGGCATTGACGAGATGAAGTCACCACCGACTGACTCCATCGCGACCCGTGGCAACTCGTGCACACGGGCGGCTCCACCTTCAACAGTTCAAGCAGCTCCACCTTGTGGGAAGTCGACGGCGATTGTCGCGAGAGACTTTCCCTGGTCATAGCAACGTGGAGTTTCCACCAGCAGATCAGGAAGACTTTGATGGCTTTTTTCTAGTTTACTGATTTCATATTCATACTCTTAGTTCTTTCGGTGAAGTCACGTAGGTGATTTAATTGTTTTTATTTTTTATTAATTTTAATTTCATTTTTTTCCTACGTGACTTTACTGAAATAACTAAGAGTATGAATCCTTGCAGTCACGAAAGCTTCACATCTAGAATTGTTTTCATATTGTGTGGGCTAGCTGCTGACGTAATCACACACACACAGTCACGTGGGGGGGTGGGCTAGCTGCTGACGTCATCACACACAGTCACGGGGGGTAGGGGCTAGCTGCTGACGTCATCACACACACAGTCACGTGGGGTGTGTGAGCTAGCTGCTGACGTCATCACACACAGTCACGGGGGGTAGGGGCTAGCTGCTGACGTCATCACACACACACAGTCACGTGGGGTGTGTGGGCTAGCTGCTGACGTCATCACACACACACAGTCACGTGGGGGGTGTGGGCTAGCTGCTGACGTCATCACACACAGTCACGGGGGGTGTGGGCTAGCTACTGACGTCATCACACACACACAGTCACGTGGGGGGTGGGGGCTAGCTGCTGACGTCATCACACACACACAGTCACGGGGGGTGTGGGCTAGCTACTGACGTCATCACACACACACAGTCACGGGGGGTGTGGGCTAGCTACTGACGTCATCACACACACACAGTCACGTGGGGGGGGGGGGTGGGCTAGCTGCTGACGTCATCACACACACACAGTCACGTGGGGTGTGGGCTAGCTGCTGACGTCATCACACACACACAGTTACGTGGGGGGGGGGGCTAGCTACTGACGTCATCACACACACAGTCACGTGGGGGGGGGTGTGGGCTAGCTACTGACGTCATCACACACACAGTCACGTGGGGGTGTGGGCTAGCTACTGACGTCATCACACACACACAGTCACGTGGGGGTGTGGGCTAGCTGCTGACGTCATCACATACACACAGTCACGTGGGGGTGGGGGGGCTAGCTATTGACGTCATCACACACACAGTCACGTGGGGGGGGGGGCTAGCTACTGACGTCATCTCACACACACAGTCACGTGGGGAGGGGGGGGCTAGCTACTGACGTCATCACACACACAGTCACGTGGGAGGGGTGGGCTAGCTACTGACGCCATCACACACACAGTCACGTGGGAGGGGGGGGCTAGCTACTGACGTCATCTTACACACACAGTCACGTGGGAGGGGTGGGCTAGCTACTGACGTCATCACACACACAGTCACGTGGGGGGGTGGGCTAGCTACTGACGTCATCACACACACACAGTCACGTGGGAGGGGTGGGCTAGCTACTGACGCCATCACACACACAGTCACGTGGGAGGGGGGGGCTAGCTACTGACGTCATCTTACACACACAGTCACGTGGGAGGGGGGGGGCTAGCTACTGACGTCATCACACACACAGTCACGTGGGGGAGGGGGGGGGGGCTAGCTACTGACGTCATCACACACACACAGTCACGTGGGAGGGGTGGGCTAGCTACTGACGTCATCACACACACACAGTCACGTGGCGGGGGGGGGGCTAGCTGCTGACGTCATCACACACACAGTCACGGGTGGGGGCTAGCTGCTGACGTCATCACACACACAGTCACGTGGGGGGGGTGGGGGCTAGCTACTGACGTCATCACACACACAGTCACGTGGGGGGGGGGGTGGGCTATCTACTGAAATCATCACACACACAGTCACGTGGGGGTGTGTGGGCTAGCTACTGACGTCATCACACACACAGTCACGGGTGGGGGCTAGCTGCTGACGTCATCACACACACACAGTCACGTGGGGGGGGTGGGGGCTAGCTGCTGACGTCATCACACACACACAGTCACGTGGGGGGGGTGGGCTAGCTACTGACGTCATCACACACACACAGTCACGGGGGGGTGTGGGCTAGCTACTGACGTCATCACACACACACAGTCACGGGGGGGTGTGGGCTAGCTGCTGACGTCATCACACACACAGTCAGGTGGGGTGTGGGCTAGCTACTGACGTCATCACACACACACAGTCACGTGGGGTGTGGGCTAGCTACTGACGTCATCACACACACACAGTCACGGGGGGGTGTGGGCTAGCTGCTGACGTCATCACACACACACAGTCACGTGGGGGTGGGGGCTAGCTGCTGACGTCATCACACACACACAGTCACGGGGGGTGTGGCTAGCTACTGACGTCATCACACACACACAGTCACGTGGGGGTGTGGGCTAGCTACTGACGTCATCACACACACACAGTCACGGGGGGGTGTGGGCTAGCTGCTGACGTCATCACACACACACAGTCACGGGGGGGTGTGGGCTAGCTGCTGACGTCATCACACACACAGTCAGGTGGGGTGTGGGCTAGCTACTGACGTCATCACACACACAGTCACGGGGGGTGTGGGCTAGCTACTGACGTCATCACACACACACAGTCACGGGGGGGTGTGGGCTAGCTGCTGACGTCATCACACACACACAGTCACGTGGGGGTGGGGGCTAGCTGCTGACGTCATCACACACACAGTCACGGGGGGTGTGGCTAGCTACTGACGTCATCACACACACACAGTCACGGGGGATGTGGCTAGCTACTGACGTCATCACACACACAGTCACGTGGGGGTGTGGGCTAGCTACTGACGTCATCACACACACACAGTCACGGGGGGGTGTGGGGCTAGCTACTGACGTCATCACACACACAGTCACGTGGGGGTGTGGGCTAGCTACTGACGTCATCACACACACACAGTCACGGGGGGGTGTGGGGCTAGCTACTGACGTCATCACACACAGTCACGGGGGGTGTGGCTAGCTACTGACGTCATCACACACAGTCACGGGGGGTGTGGATAGCTACTGACGTCATCACACACACAGTCACATGGGGGGGGCTAGCTACTGACGTCATCACACACACAGTCACGTGGGGAGGGGGCTAGCTACTGACGTCATCACACACACAGTCACATGGGGGGGGCTAGCTACTGACGTCATCACACACACAGTCACGTGGGGAGGGGGCTAGCTACTGACGTCATCACACACACACAGTCACGGGGGAGGGGGGGGGCTAGCTACTGACGTCATCACACACACAGTCACGGGGGGTGGGGGCGAGCTACTGACGTCATCACACACACACAGTCACGTGGCTGGTGCGGGCCGAGGCAATCGACAGCCGCCGACCACAGAGGCACGAATCTGTGTCCAGGAGCTCCCCCAGTCCCATCCGAGTTCCCAACCCGCTCGTCCTCTGCCTATCGCCCAGGCGCCCGTGGTGGCTCTGCACGTGGCCTGGAGGCGAGGCTTGGTGGGTCACCGCGCCGTGGAACTCCCCACCCCGCGGGCACGGCAGGATGTGCCGTGCCCGCAGCAGAGGGCAGCATTGGTGTTTGTTGTCCTGTTACGGCAGCGGTCCACGACATTTTTGCCACCAGGGACCGGTTTCGTGGAAGACAATTTCTTCACGGACCGGGGGGGGGGGGGGTCAGTGGGTCTTCCCCCCTTTTCAAAGAAGCTCTCCAGCGACGTTTGTTTTTAAATCCTTTATATTAAGTTCACTTGCTTGCGCGCTTGCGCGCTTGCTTAGGACCGTGCAAATCTTTCGGTCGTTTTTAACCCACTTACCGTGATGCAATCGAGCTGACATTTTGCACACAGACTCGTTGTGCGTGACAATTATTTTCGTGAAAGAAAAAAATTCCAAAATTTTACACTTTTGAGGGGAAAATAAATAAATATTTAGTTGCCAATTGCTTAATGGTGGCAGGCAATCATCTGACCCATAGGTGGCAGCCAACTCAAGCCAGAGGACGAGAGGACTCGAACCGCCACGCATATAAAGGATTTATAGCTGAAAAACTTTATTTTTACGGGTTTATTTTTTCGGATACTCCGGTCTCCTCCCACGTGTGAAACACTCGGTGATTGTCCGACGGCTCCTGGATACACAGAGAACCTGCGGAGCTTGGACAATTGTTGGTAGCGACGGGTCCACCGCCTGGCTGCTGCTGCTGCCTAGCAGCTCGTCTGTGGTCCCTCCTCCTGACGCCTCTGAGTCGTCCTCTCTGAGTCGTCCTCTTTCTCTGAGTCGTCTTCTCTCTGAGTCGTCCTCTCTGAGTCGTCCTCTCCTTTTCTCTCTAAGTCATCCTCTCTCTGAGTCGTCCTCTCTGAGTCGTCCTCTCTTTCTTTCTCTGTCTCTACGGACACATCATCATCGTCATCACCACCATTCTTCTCTTCCGAGATGGGGCGAGGACCAGGCGTGTCCGAGCCACGCCGAACATCCGTAGCGCGCTGTGGTCAAGTTCCACGTTCCCAATCGCCACGCTCGTGTGGCCGCGTGGAGGAGGAGGAGGAGAGGGTTGTTGTTGTTTATTTTCACAACCGATTGTTCCTCGCCGTGTCCAGTTGATCGCGGCTACGGCGACTGCTGAGAACTACGGCCAGCGGCAGCAGCAGCGGTAGCAGCGGTAGCAGCAGCGGTAGCAGCGGTAGCCGTGGCGGTGTCTGCTGCAGCTCCCGACGCTTTGCTCGTGTAATTGATGGGACGAGCTCGCCGTTGCGTGGCTAATGCGCGTCGCTGATGAATCACCGCGCAGAGCGGCCGCCGCGAAACACACGCAGATTTCAACGCACCCGCCGTTCTCAAGAGACGCACACACACACAAAGACCCCCCCCCCCCCATGCTCCTGCTTCCCTCTTTCCTACCCCGTGTCGCCTTAACGGCGCTGTTAGCGAGCACCTGTGAAGGCCGGCACGGCACGAAGGGGCGGGTGGCCAACTCCATTTGAGGTTGAGTGGACCTAGGAGAAGACCACGACCGGTTCAGACAATCGTCGCTGGGTTGTTGGTGACCTTGAAAGGCAATCGAACTCGGGTCTCCGGGTTCGTAGCGAAGCGGTTCGCTAACCACTGCGCCACCGCTCCCCACACCGACCACACACACAGCCTCTCTCGCTCTCAATCACACACTCACAACTCCACACAAAGACAAAGACCGCCCGTATAGCCTGTAACAGACTGTCGGGGCAAGTGCTGTTAGCGAGCACCTATGAAGGCCGGCACGGCACATGAAGGGGGCAGGGTGGCCAGCAGCCACGCCCGACCGCCTTTGTCTCCCGAGTTGTGCGATGTTTACACACCGCGCCAGGGTACTCATTTGAGGCTGAGTCGACCTAGAGGAGGCCCAGGACCGGTTCAGATAAATCGTCACCGGGTGTTGGCCGTGAGCGGGTCTCCAACTCGGTCCGCCGGGTTCGTAGCGCAGCGCGCTCACCGCTCCACCACCACTCACCGCCTTCGCCCGCGCGATCCGATTAAAATTCAGGCAATATTCACCACCAGAGCCCGGCGGTCCGCGGAATATTTAAGAAGGGGGAGCGGGGTGGGGTGGGGTGGGGGCTTATTTCATCCTCATGAAGTGCAAGAAAAACCAGAGAGAGACGGGACTGCTCGCGAAATAAACACGCACGAGCTACGGAAGGGTCGTGACACCGCCGGTATGAGATCACGTTAGATCGAGGGGGCCCCAATTAGAGTTATGAATTTCGTGTTCATACATACAGGCGCTTAATTTCTCACGCGATACACACACACACGTTTCCTCCCGGAACGCTGCTATGTACTAATAGGCTGGCGTTCCAGTAACAATTGCTTCTCGGCGTAAGGCACTACCACCACTCGGGTACAGGGTACGACCCACATCCATAATGATAACAATCACATCATTGCACCCTAACATTCTATAAAAAGAGGCGGCGTTGTACTAAAAAGGGAATTGTATAGATCTATAAAACGGATGTCGCCTGGTGCTGACGTCATTCACGGGACAGAGTTCCGGACCGTTCCGTGTGAAATTAAAAAGGAAACCCCTAAGTCGGGTTTGTGCTCCACTGGGGCACATCAGCAGTTGCGTGGTGAGTCAAACCACTGCCACTCAGGGGGTGATTTTGTCACGCAGCAATGCTGAATTACACCACCACCATCACCGCCACTGGCACAACGCTCGTTGGACACTTTGACTGTTCTGGCGACTGTGACTCCTTCTCCACCGATAATTGTTTTTTTACCCTTCTATCTGGAAACAAAACTGACACCTTTTTACAAGGAGTCATGTTTGCGTAGACCACAATACCTGCAGTCGTAATGCAAACAAAAAACATAACTCTGATAATGTGCACTGTCCTTGAAGCTGATTGGTCCACACCAGAGACAGCTTTCCTTAGACTTTACACCATTGGAACCTCATTTGCCAGTAAAAAATATGATAATTGTTTTTTTACCCTTCTATCTGGCAACAAAACTGACACCTTTTTTACAAGGAAAAAATATGATAATTGTTTTTTTACCCTTCTATCTGGCAACAAAACTGACACCTTTTTTACAAGGAAAAAATATGATAATTGTTTTTTTACCCTTCTATCTGGCAACAAAACTGACACCTTTTTTACAAGGAAAAAATATGATGATTGTTTTTTTACCCTTCTATCTGGCAACAAAACTGACACATTTTTCCTTGTAAAAGGGTGTCAGTTTTGTTGCCAGATAGAAGGGTAAAAAAACAATTATCATATTTTTTACTGGCAAATGAGGTTCCAATGGTGTAAAGTCTTCTCCACTGTTCACCACGAGGGGGCGCACACACTACATGCTAAAGGTCACAGACTGTCTGGGGCAGGGGTCGGCAACCTACGGCTCCGGAGCCGCATGCGGCTCTTTACGGGCTGCTTCTTGACGATATGTACGTATGTACATAGATGCATTGCGGCTCTTGAAATACTGAATTTTGTACCGAATTGGAAAGAAATGGCTCTTCTTGTTATTTTGGTTGCCGACCCCTGGTCTGGGGGCACGTGGGATTGTCGACCGCCGATGACGGCGGGTCCGGCAAACACCCTTCGCCCCGACCGCCTTTGTCTCCCGATTTGACGACGTTTTCGCGCTGTACCAGGTACTCATTTGAGGCCGAGCAGACCTCTCCGATTAGCGCGCTTGGCAACGCACGGTGCGATAAAAGTTCAACGTACGTACAGATAGTCGCCACTGGCGGTGGTCAAAGTGTGCGGGAATCGAACTCGGGTGGCCGGGTGCCCAGCAGCGGCTGTGCTACCGCTCACAGTCACGCGGTTACACACAGACACACAGACACGTGTTGTTGCACCCAAAGATCCCCCGTATAGCCTTAACAGACTGTAGGGGCAAGTGCTGTTAGCGAGCACCTATGAAGGCCGGCACGGCACACGAGGGGGTGAGTGGCCAGCACCACGCCCGACCGCCTTTGTCTCCCCAGTGGCGATGTTTACACACCGCACCAGGTACTCATTTGAGGCTGAGTCGACCTAGGGGAGGCCCAGGAGCGTTCAGATAATCGTCACTGGGTGTTGGCCGTGAGCGGGAATCGAACCCGGGTCGTAGGGTTCATAGCACAGCGCGCTAACCGCTACACTACCGCTCCCCCCTTGTTGCACACACACACACGCACAAACACAAAAAACACTAAGACATAGACCCCCCGTATAGCCTTAATGTTTTTCGGGCAAGTGCCGTGCGCGAGCGCACATTCACGCGGTGCATTGATTCGTTCACAGAGCGACGTCTCCTGACCAGGGGGGCAGGAAGTCGAACTCACTCGGAGCTGGTGTCAGAATGCCCGAGCCTCGTCGCGAAACGGGTCTGGCCCGTTGAAGCCACCAGCGAATTAGTCTCAATCATTGCCAGTGCCGCTCGGATTCGCGTCCAATTCGTGGCAGGTCGGTGGTTGCACGAGATTCCGCTCCTGATTCACGGCGCTCGTGATTAGATATACGAAACGCTTGGTCTCTCCCCGGCCTGGGGGGGGCGGGGGGCGGATGGTGAAGATGCGAAATCACACTACTCGACGGATCTCTCGCAAAGTTGTTCAGCAATTAAATGTTCGTGCGCGTGGCTTTTAGAAGCGGAAGAATAAAAAAACAAAACAGCGGTGCATTCTTTCGCAGAAAAAAAAGATTCCAGAGCAAATTACTCATGCGTGCGTGCGTGCACGAGTGAACACAAAGGCTAATATCCACCGGATAGCCTACACAGGCTGTTGGGGCAAGTGCTGTTGGGGCAAGTGCCGTGAGGGGCCGCTCCGGGCACACACCGGGGTGGGGAAGGTGGCCAGCACCACGCCTGGCCGTCTTTGTCTCCCTAGTAGCGATGTTTACACACTGGCACCAGGTACTCATCATTGGAGGCTGAGTCGACCTAGGGGAGGCCCTGGGATATGGTGAAAATGTACGCCACTGTAATTGGTGAATCGTGAACGGGGAATCGATTGTAGCGCAGTGCGCTAACCAATGCACCACCGCTCTCCACCAGCATAGGCTAAATAAGACAAAGGTCCTCTGTATAGCCTCTAAAGCGGACTGTTGGGGCAAGCGCACTTCCAGGCCCCAAAACGCAGCACCTAAGCTCAGGTCCCACTGGAAACTAAAATGAACATTTTATTTGACCAGGTAAGGCCCACTGAGCTCCATAACTCTTTTTCAAAAGCGACCTGACCACAAATAGTAGCTCAACGAAGAGGCCTATCGCATAGAAATGTACAACAGCCATACACTCTCGTCGCATGTTGATCATTATACATGCGGAGGGGGGGGACCGGATAACCCGTAGAAAAATCCACGCGACCACGGGGACAGAGAGAGGCATGCGAACTCCAAATACACAACAGGCGTCAGGGTCGGGATCGAACTCCACGACCTCCTGCACATCAGGCGAGGTAGTTAACAGCTCGCCTCTGCGCCGCGAATTTGCAGCTACAACAGACCACGTCACGTATAATGGTCAGGAGAGATATGCTCACGGGGCCTTTGAGCCCCCCTCACTCACCCTGCGTCTTACCTAACACTGGCATGGCTCAGCCGCGTGGAGTCATCAGCTTTTTTATTTAAACTGCCTCCAACTCAGCCGTCACAAAGTGTGGGTTTGCCGATTCGTGGCGATCGTTGTCGGCACACGCGGAGAAGGTTTGCCGGAGTGGGATGACGGTTAGCGCCAGGAGGCCTTCATCCGGCAGAGGATGGTGGTGGCGATGATGATGATGATGATGGCGATCGTGACGATGAAACAATCGTGTAGATATCACGTGTGCGAGAATCCCCAATCTGCAGGTACACTCCGTGGCCAGTAGATGACAGTACAGCGAGTAGGTCAATTGGGTGTATGTCTCATTTTTGTCCGTGTCTTCCCACACGGACAAAAAAATACACCCAATAAGGAATTGGCCAACGATTCCAAAAGTAGTAACCTTCATTAAAGGGACACTCGTCGTCCCTGCCGCTCTCCAGCCAGCCAGCCAGCCAGCAAAACTTTCGTCTCATTTTGCATGATGACTGACGCCTGCAAAAATCTCAACCGGCATAATTCGGGGTTGTTTGGACCGCATTTGCGTCGGCCGACAGACCACGTTCCTTCGCAGGGATCGCGAATCAAACAGTAAGATCATCGCGCAGGCAAAACCATCCCCTCGTGTGCAAGTCGACCGCAAGCAGTTTCCCTCGGCTGCTGCAATCGTCACGAAGTTGCACGTTCCGACGCTCGCCTTCGACTTAATAATACGTTGCCAGCAAATCGGTAAATCTCCGCAGCAGCTACAGGAGTAGCTTTAAACAGCAGACGCCTAGGGCCTGTTTTAACACTCGCAGACAAAAATGCAGACACATAAGTAAAGGCCCTTAAGCGGGACGCTGACCGTCGCGTTCCAGATGGCCGCCAGTAAAATGTCTCCCTGTCAAGAATGATTGACACTTCTCTGGGATTTTTTTGCAGAGGTGGGCCCTCTCTCCCTCTCTCTCCATCTCTCCCCGTCTCTCTTTATCTCCCTCACTCTCTTTTTTTAACGATCAGAGGAAACAAGAAGATGCTCAGTGTAATCGGCACTTTGCTTCGTTCATCATTTCGTTTTTTTTCAATGCTTTGTACCCCCCCCCCCCCTGTTTAAATGAAATATTTAACGAAATATTTCACGCACTGCTTCTCCTCATTCTTACCCCTTCCCTTTCTCTCTACCCCCCCTCTCTCTCTACCCCCTCTCTCTACCCCCTCTCTCTCTACCCCCTCTCTCTCTCCCCCTCTCTCTACCCCCTCTCTTCTCCCTCTCTCTACCCCCTCTCGTGTACCCCCTCTCTCTACCCCCTCTCTCTCTACCCCCCTCTCTCTAACCCCGCTCTCTACCCCCTCTCTCTCTACCCCCTCTCTCTCTACCCCCCTCTCCTACCCCCTCTCTCTCTACCCCCTCTCTCTACCCCTCTCTCTACCCCTCTCTCTACCCCCCTCTCTCTCGACCCCCCCTCTCTCTCTACCTCCCTCTCTCTACCCCCCTCTCTCCTACCCCCTCTCTCTCACCCCCCTCTCTTCTACACCCCTCTCTCTACCTACCCCCCCTCTCTCCTACCCCCCTCTCTCGTTTACTCCCCTCTCTCTACCCCCTCTCTTGTTACCCTCTCTCTACTACCCCCCCTCTCTCTCTACTACCCCCTCTCTCTACCCGTCTCTCTACCCGCTCTCTCTGTAACCCTCCTCTCTCGAACCCCATCTCTCTACTGCCCCTCTCCTCTTACCTCCTCTCTCTACACCCCTCCCTCTCTAACCCCCTCTCTCTAACCCCCTCTCTCTCTACCCCATCTCTCTCGCCCCCCTCTCTCTAACCCCCTCTCTCTCTACCCCCTCCTCTCTACCCCCCTCTCTACACCCCCTCTCTCTAAAGCCCCTCTCTCTCTAAACCCCCTCTCTCTCTCTCACCCCCTCTCTCTCTACCCCCTCCCTCTCTCTCTACCCCCCTCTCTCTCCCCCTCTCTCTACCCCCTCTCTCTCTACCCCCTCCTCCCCCCCCTCTCTACCCCCTCTCTCTCCTTTTACCCCCCTCTCTCTACCCCCCTCTCTCTCTACCCCCCCCTCCCTCTCTCTACCCCCCTCTCCTCTACCCCCTCTCTCTACCCCCCTCTCCCCCTCTCTCTCCCCCCTCCTCTCTCTCTACCCCCTCTCTCTACCCCCCTCTCTCTACCCCTCCCCCTCTCTCTACCCCCCTCTCTCTACCCCTCTCTCTACCCCCCTCTCTCTCCCCCCCTCTCTCTCTACCCCCTCTCTCTCTACCCCTCTCTCTACCCCCTCTCTCTCTACCCCCCTCTCTCTCCCCTCTCCTACCCCCTCTCTCTCTACCCCCTCTCTACCCACCCCCCTCTCTACCCCCTCTCTCTCTACACCCTATCTCTTAACCCCCTTATTACCCCCTCTCTCTCTACCCCCCTCTCTCTACCCCCTCTCTCTACCCCCCTCTCTCTTTACCCCCTCTCTCTTCACTAAAAACAAGTTTGTTTTGGATGAAATGCTCATTTACAAAAAAACCCCAGTAAGGAATCTGAATTATGTGATTTGTAAAACTATTTGATTTTATTAGCTTTGTAGTTTTGGTGGAGGATTATGGTTAATAACAAAACATCTCACATTTATACCATGCATAAACTAACTGAACATAAACAAAATTCGAATAATAGTTTCGACACGTTTTGCGATTTTCCCAATGCTTGTAACTTTTTAAAATCTTAAACGATGTTCTTGCGTATGATGGCAGCAACAGCGGCAACAATATGTGTCAGGATATTGATGCCTACGTGGAATTCTTCTTCTCGCCAGGACGAGAGGGCTTCAGAAGAGAGATAAGTTCGTGTCGTTTCGCTTCTTCCGAAGCCTTCCCTTGGCTGATTGACCTCGACATTGGCCCAAAAGTTGGCTCCTGAACCCTAAACTGAACTAAACTATTTATTTTATTCTACCAGAGAAGGCCCACTGAGCTGGATAGCTCTATTGTCAGAAGCGACCTTGCGATCACAAATGGTAGCTCACACGAAGTGGCTTATGACGTGGAAATCCATAGCAGCCAAATACTCGAAACCGCTTGTTGATTCTAGATTTGAAGCTTTCGGGACTTCAAGGATTCATACTCGTAGGCTTTTTTCGGTAAAGTCACGTAGGTAAAAAATAAAATAAAATTAATACAAGTAATAATATAAATAAAATAATAAATCACGACGTTTCGGAGGCAACACAAGTCTCCGTCATCAGGTGGGACCGTCACAGCTAAAATTACTGCATCAAGTGAGGAAAAATTCCAAAAGACCAGCCCTTAAATGGGGAGGGAGAACCCGGAGAAAAATCCACGCAATCACGGATGAGAGAGAAAGCATGCAAGCTCCAAATATGCAACAGGCATCAATGGTCAGAATCGAACCCACGACCCCCTGTACACCAGGCGAGGTAGTTAACATCTCGCCACCACGCCATAGACGGGGAGTAATTATTTGATTACTCCAAATACTGATTCAATAAATAAAAACAGCTGAAAACAACTCATGCACGATCTTCTTTGTATTTTAAATCCTTTATATTAAGTTCAGCTTGCTTGCTTGCTTGCGTGCCTTACGGACCGTGCAAATCTTTCGGTCGTTTTTTTAACCCACTTCCCGTGATCCAATCGAGCTGACATTTTGCCACACAGACTCGTTGTGCGTGACAATTAATTTTCGTGAAATTTTTTTCCCAAAATTTTACACTTTTTAGGGAATTTTTTTAAATATTTAATTACCAATTGCTTAATGCTGGCAGACAATCATCTGACCCATAGGTGGCAGCCATCTCAAGCCAGAGGACGAGAGGACTCTAGCCGCCACGCATATAAAGGATTTAGAGTGAAAAACTTTGTTTTTACGGGTTAATTTTTTTTAAATCGCTGCACACAGCACGGCACGCGTTGTCTGCGGCGGGCGAGCGAATGACGCGTGCGGGTTTTAGTCGTTAGAAAGTAAGTCAGACGTAATTAACTGCGAGCCAATTAATCAATGACGACAATCAATGCGTGATTTACCATGCCACGTGCTTCGCCCGTCACTGCCCGTTACCACCGACACTGCCCGCCGGTTAGACTGCCCCCAGGCATGAGAATGTGGAATTGCCAACACTTAACTGTCAAAGAAACACGAACGCATTAACTCTCCGTGGCTCATTTTAAGGAAGTGGCTGTTCTTTATCATTATCAGAGTTGCTTCTTTTTGTTTGCTTTTTTGACTACTTGTGTTGTGGTTATTGCAAACATGATGCCTTGAATAAAGGTGTCAGTTTTGTACCAGTTTAAAAGGGTAAAAACCTACTACTATATTTTGCCACTGGTAAAATAGATCTCATAGAGTAAATGCTTACCCCGAGCTCTCAATACTCTGATATTGCACTGTGTTTGAGTTGTACGCCTTCTGGTGTCATCTGGTCCAACACCAATGGGGACTAGGCTCTAAAGAAAGCCGTCTCGGGTGTGGACCAATCAACTTAAAGGACAGTGCATATTATTATCATTATCAGAGTTGCTTCTTTTTGTTTGCTTTTTTGACTACTTGTGTTGTGGTTATTGCAAACATGATGCCTTGAATAAAGGTGTCAGTTTTGTACCAGTTTATAAGGGTAAAAACCTACTAGTATAAGTGGCTGTTTTGAGCCTCTCTGATTTCCTGTCGTATGAATCACACACACACGCACGCCAATCATCGTCCAGGGATTGTCCTCACATGACAAAGACGCGCAGTGAGGCGTTCGTGGCTGAGTGATGAGCAGACGGAGGGGGCCTGGGTGGTGCTGATCCGCGGGTGGTGTGGCAAGCGAACACCCGGGGGGTGACATCTCTGAACCGTGATATGTCGCGACGGTTTTTTTTTTCACAAGCCAGCCCGCTAGGTGGCAGTGCAAGCCAAGCGTTCTCTTCATGCCGAACGGTTTCTCCGCGGGTTCAATTAAACCTTGATGGGGGGACCCCGGGGTCCCGAATAAACGGAAGTCAAAATCGCAATTAAATTTTTTTGGCGATTCCGTTTCACCGCGCACACAAACGCAGCGGCGAGGACGAACGCGCAGAAGAAACAAAACGTTGAAACGTTGATTAGCGCATCGCGTAGAGCTCGTCGAGAGGAAAAGATCACCGAGTCGTTCGCCTTCAACAGACATAAAATGACGTCGCAACGCAGTTTACGCGAGAGCCGGGGGCTTATGGGACCCCGGGGTCCCGCCATAAGGTTCAATTGATGGACCTCGCCGCGTCCCGGTGTCAATAACACTGTGTTGTGGCCTTCATAGGGCGCCACGGTATGCAGGAGGTCGTGGGTTCGATCCCGACCCCTGACGCCTGCTGCTGTATATGTGGAGTTTGCGTGTCTCTCTCCCCGTGGTCGCGTTGATTTTTCTCTGGGTCATCCGGTTTTTCACTCCACATTTAGAATCGATGTACAACTCGCATTTAGAGCATTTGGCTGCTATATAAATGTACAGACGGCATAAGCCACTGCATCGGGTTATCATGTGTGGCCAGGTCGTTTCTGCAAAAGAGCTACAGAGTTGAGTTTGCCTTAAGTAAAAAAAAAAAATATAGGTTAGTTTTCATAGTAAAACATATATAATCGGCGACGTTTCGGGCAATGGCCCCTTTTCTTCATCGCACGTACATAGAGAGGCCAGGCAGCAGGAAAGAGACTGAATCCGCTAACACCAATGGGGTCCTGAACAGAATTAAATTCAATAAATATTTGCCGGATGAACGCTTGTCAAATTGTGCTCGTGATTGGTCGCCGATCGCTACCGCCAGTATTGAGTGAAAGTAAAAAAAAAAACATTAGCGGGCCATTTAAAATTTGGCGGTGAGTGGAGACCGCGACCTCTGAACTCGAGTCTCATTGAGGCGGCTGTGAAAGAGGCGCGTGATTGGTTACGCGGAGAACGAGAGAGAGAGAGTTGTGTGTCGCGTGTGGACCAATCAGCATCCAAGGTTGCTCTCCTCCCCAGCACGTGCTCTCATCCCCCGATGCTCGAGATCGTGATGAACTTTCTATTTTTCTCTCTCTCTCTCGTGCGACTCGCGGGGTTGTGCCGCTCGCCGCTCGATTGTTGCCCTAACCTCCGACGACGTTTCGCCCTGCACTCGCCGGGAGCCTTTTTAGCAAGCTACGCGCAGCGAAACGTCGGACGTACGGGAGACGTCAGCCAAGAATATCCTTCACAGTCTACCCCAGCAGGCAAAGGGCGGTCGCTCCTCTCTCCTTCGCTGCCTCGAGTTTCTCGAACTCGGCCTTGCCTGGCCCTTCCACGCTGCTCCCTGCAACTCTCCTGTAAACATCAGCACTGGGGAGACAAAGGCGGCCGGGCGTGGCGTTCACCACGCCACCCCCCCCACCATCCTCCTCCTCCTTCCCCCCCCCCCGTTGTGCCGTGTTGGCCGGACGACCAAGATGCTGGCTCACAGCACCTGCCCCAATGCTCCAGTCTGTTCGGGCTACACGGGGGATTATATTTTTTGTCACAGTAAGATGATTGTCTGTTGTTGGATTGTTGGGGCGAAGGGGGCGAATGAGACTACAAAACGCAGAAGTCTCCGCCTGGCCATTACAATTTGTCGATGCGGTTTAACGCCTCGTAGGCTTTTCGCGACCAAATCTCATCCATAATGAAGGCTTTTTGCGTGGGTTTTATCGCGTAAATATGAATGTGTCGGAAAGCCCGACATCACCCGACACAGCCACTTGGCAAGGTTTGTCGCGTGAACGACACGTGCCATATCAGTTTCGACTTCGGGTGGTGGTGGGTTTCACGACACATTCGTATTGACGCGGCTTCTCTTTGGAACCAAAGCATGTGGCTGGCCACGTTGGCGGCCGAGGCAAGGAAGAAGGTGCGATGCTTCCGCTAAGCTAGAATTAAACGATGAACTATTTGTATTGATTTATTTATTACCTAGCTAAGGCCCGCTCTAGCTATGCGGCTCTTTTTTCAGAAGCGACCCGGTCACAAATGGAAATGTATAGCGGCCACACACCCTAAACGCGTGATGTTGATTCTAAACGTGGAGGGGAAAACACCGGAAAACCCGGAGAAAAATCCACGCGACCGCAGGGAGACACGCAAATTCCAAACATACAGCAGCAGGCGTTCAGGGTCGCGATCGAACCTTTGACCTCCTGTATACCAGGCGAGGTAATTAACATCTCCTAGCCACCGCGTCACCCACCTGCGCACCTCTACTCTCTCTGTACCCCTTGCTACGATGGTCGAGATGGTTCAGGTGAAGGCGATGACGCTCAGCGGAGGAGGTATTCGGCGTGGCCACGGTGTCTCTCCTCTCTCCTCGTGCTCTTACCACCTCGCGAGCTTCAAAGGCCGAAATCCAATTTCCCTCCTCGGCGTGGTCTCCCCCACTCAGCCCACGCGGAGCGCGCGGTGATTGATGCCGCATGCGATCACCACCGCTCTGCAGCTGCAATTCATTGCTCACGCACGGCTCGCCAATGCTGATCGCAGCACAAGTGGCTGTCTGCTGATAGCTGTGGAGGACGTGGTGAGGGGGGAGAGGTGAGGAGTGGGAGTGGGGGGTGTTTTGGGCGCCACGGTGGCTATGAGATGTTCACTACCTCGCCAGGTACGCAGGAGGTCTCGTGGGTTCGATCCCGACCCTGACGCCTGCTGTATATTTAAACGTTTGCGTGGTATAAATTTCGATTTAAAGCTTTCGTGACTGCAGGGATTCATCTTCTTGGTTCTTTCGGTAAAGTCACGTAGAAGGGAAATAATAAAAAATAAAATAATAAAAATAAAACGTAATAAAATAATTCTCACGACGTTTCGGCCACAACGCAAGCAGCCGTCCTCAGGTGAAGAACAGGGCTGTCGGAAAGACAGCGTCTGAATGAACACCACTAGGCTTGGAAGCGTATATTTAAGCTGGGTTGGAGGGGGAAGAGCGCCTTGACAAAGGAATTTGCATATCAAGAGGAATTTAGCATATTTATGGGAAATGCAAATATGGGATTAGTCACTACTTGTGAAATGCGTAGGAGGTGGGCGGGGGTTTTCAAAGTCATATTATGCCCGTGCATAATGCAGGATTTGCAGCATCAAAGGGAGGGAGTAGCGTTAGCATTAATAAAGGGAAGGAATGTTAATAGGTTACGATTTGCGTGTTATCTCTCTCCCCGTGGCTGCGTGGATTTTTCTCCGGGTCGTCCGGTGTTTCTCCCCAACACTTCAACGTCACGCGTTCAGAATATTTGGTTGCTGCTATAAATTCCCACGTGATAAGTCACTTCGCGTAAGCAAACATTTGAGGCCAAGTTGCTCCTGACGGTGCACATCGCGTTGCCACCGTCGCTGCTCGCCCAAAATGAGTCTCCATAAGTGACGATTGCCCCTAAATGTGTCCCAGCCCATCCCCGTGACCTTACGCGATACTGAGTTGAGTCTCGGCGGCATGGGTGGCTTGTCACAAGAAACCACGTGGCCTCGCATTGACCCCCCCACCCCCTCCTCCCTCCCCACCACAAACCGCTACTCTCACTAGCCTGAGCATATATAGAAGGCAGGCCATGGGTATTACGGGAGTAGTCAGGAGGCACGGGTCAGGCCACTTGCCCGGCTCACGCAGGAGCAAGCGATGGAGCACAACAGGCGAGATGAGACCGCTGCTCAACCCGCTATATTTGCCGCGTGATGAATGGGGTTGCTGGGCCGATGGGACAGTTGATTACAAGAGGTGACGCGCTAAGCGAGGGGTTGGCCAGCGCTGGGGGAGAGAGGTTAAATACATAGAATTAGCGGTGGGGGGGGGGGGGTAGATCTGCGCGGAGGGTGAAGAATGAAAGAAATCAGGCAGCGCAAAACAACAACGTCGGAGACGATGGCGAGTGGCGTCACGTGACGGCGCGTTGCGACCTGCGAACGCACGGCCAGGCAAAGACAAAAGATCCCCCCGTGTAGCCTTAACAGACTGTTGGGGCAAGTGCTGTTAGCAAGCAGCACCTGTGAAAGCCGGCACGGCACGCGAGGGGCTGTGGGTGGCCAGCACCACGCCCGACCGCCTTTGTCTCCCGCGTGGCAATGTGATTTTTTACCGCACATCGTACTGGGTACTCAATTGAGGCTGAGTCGACCTAGATCGGAACCGGTTCAGATATCATCACTGGGTGTTGGCCTGTACACAGATCTACAGTGCTGTATAGCCTGCGTGCCAGGCGAGGTAGGTAACATCTCTTCACCGTGGCGCTGGGATCAAGTGACAAACCGTGGCGGCGTGGGATGGACGCTCAGTAGAAAACACGACTCATTCTGCTGCGTCTGAAAGATTCCACGCGTGCAGCTGAGATTGCCTGGGACGTCACTTTACGGGGGGGGTGGGGAGGGGGGGGGGCAGCTGTTACTGATGTGGCTAGGAGATGTTAACTACCTCGCCTGGTGCACAGGATGTCGTGGGTTCCATCCAGACCCTGACGCCTGCTGTTGTATATTTGGAGTTTGCGTGTCTCTCTCTCTCATCACCATCACGGTGGCTAGGTGTTAACTACCTCGCCTTGTGTACAGGAGGTCGTGGGTTCGATCCAGACCCCTGACGCCTGCTGCTGTATATTTGGAGTTTGCTTGTCTCTCTCTCATCACCATCACGGTGGCTAGGAGGTGTTAACTACCACGCCTGGTGCACAGGAGGTCGTGGGTTCCATCCAGACCCTGACGCCTGCTGCTGTGTATTTGGAGTTTGCATGTCTCTCTCTCATCATCATCACAGTGGCTCGGAGATGTTAACTACCTCGCCTGGTATACAGGAGGTCGTGTGTTCGATCCCGACCCCTGACACCTGCTGCTGTGTATTTGGAGTTTGCGTGTCTCTCTCTCATCACCATCACGATGGCTAGGAGATGTTAACTACCTCGCCTGGTGTACAGGAGGTCGTGGATTCGATCCCGACCCTGACACCTGCTGCTGTATATTTGGAGTTTGCATGTCTCTCGCTCTCTCATCATCATCACGGTGGCTAGGAGATGTTAACTACCTCGCCTGGTGTGCAGGAGGCCGTGGGTTCGATCCCGACCCTGACGCCTGCTGCTGTATATTTGGAGTTTGCGTGTCTCTCTCTCATCACCATCACGGTGGCTAGGAGATGTTAACTACCTCGTAAGTTATACAGGAGGTCGTGGGTTCCATCCAGACCCTGACACCTGCTGCTGTATATTTGGAGTTTGCGTGTCTCTCTCTCATCATCATCACAGTGGCTCGGAGATGTTAACTACCTCGCCTGGTATACAGGAGGTCGTGTGTTCGATCCCGACCCCTGACGCCTGCTGCTGTGTATTTGGAGTTTGCGTGTCTCTCTCTCATCACCATCACGGTGGCTAGGAGATGTTAACTACCTCGCCTGGTGTACAGGAGGTCGTAGGTTCGATCCCGACCCCTGACGCCTGCTGCTGTGTATTTGGAGTTTGCGTGTCTCTCTCTCATCACCATCACGGTGGCTAGGAGATGTTAACTACCTCGTAAGTTATACAGGAGGTCGTGGGTTCCATCCAGACCCTGACACCTGCTGCTGTATATTTGGAGTTTGCGTGTCTCTCTCTCATCATCATCACAGTGGCTCGGAGATGTTAACTACCTCGCCTGGTATACAGGAGGTCGTGTGTTCGATCCCGACCCCTGACGCTTGCTGCTGTGTATTTGGAGTTTGCGTGTCTCTCTCTCACCCTCCCTCCCTCCCCCCGTGGTCGCGTGGATTCTTCTCCGGGCCATTTTATCCCTTCCACATTTAGAATCGACAACACGCTCTTGGAGCAGTTGGTGGCTAAACATTTCCACGCGATGAGCTGCTTTGTGTGAGCTGTCATTTGTGGCCAGGTGGCTTCTGAAAAAACTCGTTTTGCTGAGTCTTTAGTTTACCTCTGCACCTCGCACCCTCTGCAGCGGCTTCAGCGCCGTTGCTGCCACCTATTGGAGGCCCCCTTAAGGGTCGTGAGCCGATTTAATCATTACGTTAAAAAAAATTAATAACTGTACTACGCTTACATTTTGATTTAAAGCTTTCGTGACTGCAGGGATTCATATTCTTGGCTCTTTCGGTAAAGTCACGTAGAAGGGAAATAATAGAATAATATAAATATAAAACAATAAAAATTCTCACGACATTTTCTTGCTGTGGATTTCACACCTGATGATGATTGCTCGTGTTGCAGTCGAAACGTCGTGAGAATTTTTATTGTTTTATATTTATATTATTCTATTATTTCCCTTCCACGTGACTTTACCGAAAGAACCAAGAATATGTACTACGCTTGTTCGCGTTGTCCGTCTGGAACACGTCGAAGTTAGCACGGTTGTCTACGTAGGGTGCGAAAGAAGTTCAACACACGTCCAAACAAGTAAACCCGTAAAAACAAAGTTTTTCACTATAAATCCTTTATATGCGTGGCGGCTAGAGTCTTCTCGTCCTCTGGCTTGAGATGGCTGCCACCTATGGGTCAGATGATTGTCTGCCAGTATTAAGCAATTGGTAATTAAATATTTAATTAGTTTTCCCTAAACAGTGTCAAATTTAGGAAAAACATTTTCACGAACATTAATTGTCTCGCACAACGAGTCTGTGTGCAAAATGTCAGCTCGATTGGATCACGGGAAGTGGGTTAAAATACGACCGAAAGATTTGCACGGTTGTAAGCAAGCAAGCACGCAAGCAAGCAAGCACGCAAACAAGCAAGCAAGCGAACTTAATATAAAGGATTTAAAAAATCGGGTGTTGGACGCCGTCTGTCTCCCCGTTCTTTCTGACGAAAGGAAACCGTGACGTCAAGTCGTGCCCTCTCGCTTCTGACAAACGGAGGACAGAAAAGGGCCGCGCGCGTCCAATAAGCTCGGTCACATTCGCGGTGTTAACGACCTCGCCTGGTGTACGGGGAGTCGTCGTGGGTTCGATCCCGACCCTGACGACGCATGCTGCGTGTTTGGAGTTGTGCGTGCTCTCTCTCTCTCTCCCCGTGGTCGCGTGGAATTTTTCACCGCTACCCCACCCCCCTCCCCCCTCCACATTTTAGAAACATTCGTATTTGGCTGATCGAAATTTCCACGTGCTCATCAGCCCCTTCGCTAAGCCATCATTTCAAGGCGGTAATTATAATATATTTTGGGGGTGACACACACCCCCCCTCAATATATATATTATCCCCCCCAATATTCAAATATGCTGAAAAAGTCCCCCCCCCCAGATATATATATGCTATAAAATAGATTTCTGTTTATATGATTGTGGTTAGGGTTGTACTTTATTAATCTCTAATCTCTGCCGTTACATACAATGAAACAAGAAAGGGTAAAAAAGAAAAATACAGAGCAATGTAAAACATACACTGGTAGACATTATTGTAATTTAAAAAAAAAGTCCATCCCATGTGTTAGTGCATTTTTTTTATATTTTAGGCAGGAAATTCGTTTTCAAATTTATATTTTTTTCTGTGGGGGGGGGCCCAGACCCCCTTGAAGATTTGCCCCCCCCCCCAATGTTGACTCCATGGCTACGGCCTTGCATCATTTGTGAATGCCTTACCTCGTAAAATACAACATCGTTTAAATCTTAAAAAAAGAGTTTCCTGAAAGTTCGTTTCATCCTGCTGTACGAGTCTCGTCCGTGTGTGTGTGTCCAACACTCTAGCGCTTATTCCCCGTGTAGATTGTGTTGCTTTCTTCTTGTTCATACTTGTATCGATTAAATGCATGGTAATTGAGATACAATCGTAAATAATTGTAACTTCTTTTCGGCTTATATATATGAGAAAAATGAATATTTCCCTATAAAATAACGAGTTTATGAAATCGTCACTCTCTACAGATTCGCCATCCTTTTTTACGGAGAAGTTCCGTCGGGTTCCTGCTCTTTAAATTCTTGCTGTTGTTCTGTTCCTGAACGGAATATTCCGTACGCAAGGCACAGTGGTGCGAGTGTGGCTACGCCACCCAAGCTATGGACCCATCTCGTGAATCACTGTGGTCTCCGTCCCTTCACCATTTGAGGAGGAGGAGGTGGTGGTGGTGGTACAGCAAAACGACACGAACTCTCTCTCTCTCTCTCTGCCGAAGCCCTCCCGTCATGGCCAGTTGCATTACCTCGACACTGGCATCTAGCGCTGAGCACCATCTTGCTGTACTGCCATTAAACGCAAAGATAGAATGTTACAATTGTTCTTACGCTTGTTTATCCGGGAATGGCTCGCCGAGTCTCAACATATTCTTAGGTTTTTTCGGTTAAGTCACGTAAGTAAAACATCAAAATAAAAATAAAATAAAAACAAAAAATCATCACTTGATGCAGCTAATCCGGCTGTGACGGTCCCACCTGATGACGGAGACTTGTGTTGCCTCCGAAACGTCGTGATTTTTTTTATTTTTATTTTTTATTTTGATGTTTTACTTACGTGACTTAACCGAAAAAATCTAAGAATATGAATCTTTGCAGTCACGAAAGCTTCAAATCTAGAGTCTCAACATCTTTTTCAGGAGGGTCCCGCCAAGTTTTTCACAGTAGGGGGCGATGTTGTTGCTACTGCTGCTGCTGTTGTGTGCGATGTTGCGGAGTGTGGCGGTGGGCAGGGCACACGAGGGGGGGTGGGTGGGTGGGTGCAGCTACTAATGTAGCTACGGGCCCCGCACTTTCAAGTGCCCCCGCGCTAAATGCTTTCAAAGCTACCAATTCCGGTCCGGTGATTCTGCACTTGCTCTATTACTATAGTACTATACTGCCTTCATTTTTTACGAACGACTGGGTGTTTAAGGTTAGCGATTTGTCGCATTATCTGGCTGTATGGCAAATGAAAAAATACAATTACTTTACGATGTAAGTTCAAATAGTTTTATATTCATATATATTTTTATACAGGGCTCCTTTATAACATATGCAACAGGCCCCGCGTGAGCTTAATCAGGCACTGGGTGGGTGGCCAGCTCCACACCCAACCGCATTTGTCTCCCTAGAGGCGATGTTTACTACACACCACACCAGATACCCATTTGAGGCCGAGCCCACCTAGGGGAGGCCTAGGGTCGGTTCAGATAATCGTCACTGATGTTGACCGTGAGTGGGAATCGAACTCGGGTCGCCGGGTTTTGAACATAGCGTGCTCACCGCTACACTACCGCTCCCCACACTCAGGCACATGCAAACTCTCTCTCACAAACACAATGGGAAATCAGGGAGAGAACATACAAACTCCAAACAGAGGAGGACGCCCGATTGTGGAATCGAACCGAGGGACTTGTTGCTGTGAGGCATGATTGTTACATTGGTACGTGACGGCGGTGTCGCGATTATTTATTCGATTCATCCCGATCATTGCACCTCACGATACATATACTTCGATATTTACCCAGATTTCGTTCTTGATGTCCGCAGTTGTGTTTACGTGACGTGCCTGTTATTATTCACGTTGACTGCTTGAGCAATTTACCGAGTGGGCTTTTTTCGTTCAACAATTCCATTTTCGGAGCCTCGCGTTTATTTATTATTATTTCAAGACCAGGGAACGATGGATACAACGTTCTCGGCGGAGCCAACACTGGAATCAACTTCCCACTGCACACGAAGCAGTTCCCGCTCCTTCAGCTCCCTCCGTTCCTTTCTCTTCGCCTCCCCTCGCCCCTCCACTCGTTCCCGTCCCTCCCCTGTAGCCCTGTCGCGACCCTTAAGTCGTGTGCCCTCCATCGCCGTCAGAAATATAATTTAGATTCATATTATTAGGTTTTTTTCGGTAAAGTCACGTAGGTAAAACATCAAAATTAATAAAAATAAAATAAAGATCACGACGTTTCGGAGGCAACACAAGTCTCCGTCATCAGGTGGGACCGTCACAGCCAGATTAGCTGCATCAAGTGAGGCAATGATTCAAGATGTAATCCCTTAAAAGCGAGTTGAGAGGGGGAGGAGAGGGGGGGGGGGAGCTCATCAGAATGTGGGGGGGGGCTCATCAGAATGTGGTAGCCAATGAATGGAACGTATCGGGAGGGAGGGGGGGGCTGGGCCAAAAGGGTCATTGCAGTCACGAAAGCTTCAAATCTAGAAATAATTTAGATTCGATCTCCAATTGAAACCCAGACGGCAACCTTGGGATTATTGATGAGGTCCCCACTGAGTTTGACGACAATGCAAGTGCCGTTCACCTCTTTATACCCACCGGGCTGTCGAGGCGTCTCTCCTGCTCCACAGATCGTAGAGCGGGGGCCTCGTCATCATCCATCCGTTTCCAGCCACGACATTTCCACGTTACTATGGCCGAGCCACTCTGTCTATGGGACACTGATCGGTCGACTACCGTCTGAGAGACAAACATATCATAGGCGACTTTTTGGACATGGATAAGGACTATTCGTCCGAAACGTTTCCTTATTAACTTTTTATTTTATTTAAGGCCGCATTTAATCTAAGAGACGGGTACCATCTCATCGCACAAAACGGTACTTATTGTATCCACCACGGAAAGCACGATTGGCGCTACACATTATCATGCTACGCGTACTATATATACACACAGTATCGCATTTGAACTCTGGATGATAACAACAACAACAACACAACCCCCTCCACCTCCCCGTTCTCCAGCCGTGCTCAGTGCCGCGAGACGCTCTATTTAGCCGCGTTATGAACTCAAATTGTCATCTATTGGGCCCCGGCAAAGTGGCTCCACTTTGCCCACGTGGTCACACGCGGGAGGCGGGCGAGTAAGATGTAAAGGCGGCGTGGCGTCGCACTTCAGAGGGCTTCTCATGGGAAATTCCGGCATGTGGAATTCATTCCGCTGCTTCCCCCCTCCCCCCCTCATCCTCTGTGTGGCCTGACGCTTTGCTAGAGTACAGCAATGCTCTGGAAGCCCCAAAGGCCCGGCGGATATAAATAAAACGATCGTGTAGGAGCGATCGTTTCTGGGAGCGAATCATCCTCGGCGCTCTCCCGGTCTTCATCACATCAGTGCTCGCGAAGCTCAGCGGTGGTGGGGGGGGGGAGGGGCGTGGGGGTTTGGGCCGAGATAAGTGATTGGATTGGACGGCCTGCAATGCACACGCGGCTCGTCATAGTGGGGGGAGGGGTGGCGCAACTGTGACGGCGAGGTCACGTGGTGGGCAGCAGAGGGCAGCATTGGTGTTTGTTGTCCTGTTACGGCAGCGGTTCACGACATTTTTGCCACCAGGGACCGGTTTCGTGGAAGACAATTTCTTCACGGACCGGGGGGGGGGGAGGTCATCATTGGGTCTTCCCCCCTTTTCAAAGAAGCTCTCCAGCGACGTTTGTTTTTAAATCCTTTATATTAAGTTCACTTGCTTGCGCGCTTGCGCGCTTGCTTAGGACCGTGCAAATCTTTCGGTCGTTTTTTAACCCACTTCCCGTGATCCAATCGAGCTGACATTTTGCACACTGACTCGTTGTGCGTGACAATTAATGTTCGTGAATTTTTTTCCCCAAAATTTTACACTTCGAGGACAAAAATATTATATTTAATTACCAATTGCTTAATGGTGCAATGCAATCATCTAACCCATAGGTGGCAGCCATTTCAAGCCAGAGGACGAGAGGACTCTAGCCGCCACGCATATAAAGGATTTATAGTGAAAAACTTTGTTTTTACTGGTTATACTTATTTACTCATTGTGGCTACTAGGGGTTAGCAGCTTGTGGGCTTGCCAACACTGTGACACTGTGACAAGTGCGCAGTGCGGGAAAGAGACGCGGATGGAAGTGGTCAAGAATAAAACAATGGGGGCTGGCAACACACGCTAACTCACCGCTCTCACCTCCTGCTACTGTGCGGCCCGGTTCCTAACAGCTAACAGGCCACAGACCGGTACCGGTCTGTGGCCCGTGGGTTGGGGACCCCTGCTGTACGGCGCTGTATTAAAGTCCTCGTCTGACGGGCGAGATGCGTGCCCTGAAAAGTGCCGCGTTAAATGACGCGCTAGCCACAAACGGCCGGGCGAGATGCGGCCGTGCCACGCACACACCGGGTGGCGGTACAAATGGCCGAGGGTTACGCAGCCGCGTCACTTCATAGTTTCGCGGGGGCTGTATCACACCGCTCGGCCACGCAGCACAAGAAAGTAGTTCGTAGTCGATCGCTCACAAACCGCGTTGTAACGGGGGGGGGGGGGGGGGGGGTGCGTTCTGCGTTATAACGCGTTATAGCCACGCACGCGTCTGCGTGAAGCCGCCATTCAGAGAGGACTTTCCGTCGAAGCTTCTATTCGACCACGCACGTGCATGCTCCTTGTTGTCACCGGCCCGCAACTGACCATGGTGGTGAGGTATGGTCAAATTCTTGGTTCTTTCGGTAAAGTCACGTAGAAGGGAAGTAATTAAATAAAAAAAATAAGACGTAATAAAATAATTCTCACGACGTTTCGGCCACAACGCAAGCAGCCGTCCTCAGGTGAAGAAATTCTTCACCTGAGAAATTCTTCACCTGAGGACGGCTGCGTGCGTTGTGGCCGAAACGTCGTGAGAATTATTTTGTTATGTTTTATTTTTATTATTTTATTACTTCCCTTCTATGTGACTTTACCGAAAGAACCAAGAAGATGAATCCCTGCAGTCACGAAAGCTTTAAATCGAAGGTATGGTCAAATTAACCCGCCTGCCGACTCGCCCACGTAATCCACGTGCACAGAGCAATGGACGCCTGCTAAAGGGCACGGGCGGTGATACATTTAAACGTGAGATTGAAAGCCCCTCCGCCTCTCCCCCCCTCTTAATGCAAACATGAGGTCATTAAAGTGGGGGGGGGGGGGGGGTCACCCCATATCCACACCCCCAGTGTGAACTCCATGACGAGAGTGTAAGTGACAGATCTGGGGGTCAATTGCCATCGTAGTCGCGTTGTCAGTCGTAATGAATTGCAACCAAAGCGTGACAACAACAGCAACAGCACGTGCTTGTGATTACAGCCAACGCGGTGCTGCTAGCTGCTGCGAGCTGCTGCTGCTGTGTGATTATACATCGCTGGCAACCCATGAGGTTTAACCCCGTATTCTTGTACAGGCAAATTGAGTTTTTCAGGTCCATACGGCGTACCGCCGTTTCAATGCGAGCAAAATTAGTTTTTGTGTCTATTTGTTTGCTTATTAAATTTCGATTTAAAGCTTTCGTGACTGCAGGGATTCATCTTCTCGGTTCTTTCGGTAAAGTCACGTAGAAGGGAAATAATAAAATACTAAAAATAAAACAATAAAATAATTCTCACGACGTTTCGGCCACAACGCAAGCAGCCGTCCTCAGGCGAAGAACAGCGTCTGTCGGAAAGACAGCGTCTGAATTTTATTATGATTTCCCTTCTACGTGACTTTACTCTTTGTTTGCGTTTCTCCCTTGTGATGCGACTTTGCAGGACCAACGTTGAGATGTATAGAGGGCACGGGGTGAGAATTAAGGTCTGAGTTGGTCTGTAATAAGGTAGGGCACCGATAAGGAGTTGATCATGATTGACCCCGGCTCTGTCCCGTACGAGAAGACAGTCTCAGGCTTTACCGAAAGAACAAAGAAGATGAATCCCTGCAGTCACGAAAGCTTTAAATCGAAATTTAACCGCCTCTACGGGGAGGGATTCCACGTAACTTTGAGATCCTTCAACAAGCTCCGTGATAAGAAGGCTCAGCTAATCGAGTCTCTCACCTTTATGAAGAGATGCCGCGACTCTTAGGTAATACCAAACGCATTTACACTATTCTACGTGACTTTACCGAAAGAACCAAGAAGGTGAGTCTCAGGCTGTCAGGCTGTCGACAGCAAGCGACCTCTGCTGTGCATGAATCTGCCCGAAGGAAGGAAGGAAGATCGGGATGGCGACGTAGCTGATCGCTCTCTTCAGCTGAACGTGAGCACCTCTCTCCATCCACTGATGGGAATTGTCTTTGCATTGGAGGAGGAGGAGGAGGGGGGGGGCACGGGGTGGGAGGGAGGGGGGCATTCACCGCTGTTCGTTATGAGGGGTGGGTGGGTGGGGGGCATGAGCCCCCGCTGACCAATCAGAGTCACGACTCTCGGTCGTGACTCTGAGACCGCGGCACCACGCGCGTGGCAATGTCTGGGGGGGGGGGGGGAGACTTCGACTCCACGAGGTTGATGGGTGAACGCTGCAGACACATACACACACACCAGTCAACATGGAACGCTGCAGACACACACACACACCAGTCAACATGGAACGCTGCAGACACACACACACACACACCAGTCAACATGGAACGCTGCAGACACACACACACACACCCCAGTCAACATGGAACGCTGCAGACACACACACACACCCCAGTCAACATGGAACGCTGCAGACACACACACACCCCAGTCAACATGGAACGCTGCAGACACACACACACACACCCCAGTCAACATGGAACGCTGCAGACACACACACACACCCCAGTCGACATGGAACGCTGCAGACACACACACACACCCCAGTCGACATGGAACGCTGCAGACACACACACACACACCAGTCAACATGGAACGCTGCAGACACACACACACACCCCAGTCAACATGGAACGCTGCAGACACACACACACACCCCAGTCAACATGGAACGCTACAGACACACACACACACCAGTCAACATGGAACGCTGCAGACACACACACCCCAGTCAACATGGAACGCTGCAGACACACACACACACACCAGTCAACATGGAACGCTGCAGACACACACACACACCAGTCAACATGGAACGCTGCAGACACACACACACACCCCAGTCAACATGGAACGCTGCAGACACACACACACACACCAGTCAACATGGAACGCTGCAGACACACACACACACACACACCAGTCAACATGGAACGCTGCAGACACACACACACACCCCAGTCAACATGGAACGCTGCAGACACACACACACACACCAGTCAACATGGAACGCTGCAGACACACACACACACCCCAGTCAACATGGAACGCTGCAGACACACACACACACACCAGTCAACATGGAACGCTGCAGACACACACACACACACCTGTCAACATGGAACGCTGCAGACACACACACACACACCAGTCAACATGGAACGCTGCAGACACACACACACACCAGTCAACATGGAACGCTGCAGACACACACACACACACCCCAGTCAACATGGAACGCTGCAGACACACACACACACACCAGTCAACATGGAACGCTGCAGACACACACACACACACACCCCAGTCAACATGGAACGCTGCAGACACACACACACCAGTCAACATGGAACGCTGCAGACACACACACACACACCCAAGTCAACATGGAACGCTGCAGACACACACACACACCCCAGTCAACATGGAACGCTGAGCCAACGTTGCCCCAACGTTGGCATGTTTACTGGGCAAGAAGGCACGCTTTGACAGAAGTCAGGCTCAGGCAAAACTCGTGGGGATTACACCGCGAAGCGCAAACACTGGACAGAATGAAACTGGCCAAACGTCCTCAGAAATATAATGCCTCGAGAGTGGCCGAATGAACCATTTTCTATAGATGTGGGGGGAGGGGGGAGGTTTATTTTGTAGTAGTAGGTTTTTACCCTTTTAAACTGGTACAAAACTGACACCTTTATTCAAGGCATCATGTTTGCAATAACCACAACACAAGGTGTCAGTTTTGTACCAGTTTAAAAGGGTAAAAACCTACTACTATATTTTGCCACTGGTAAAAGAGATCTCATAGTGTAAATGCTTACCCCGAGCTCTCAATACTCTAATATTGCACTGTGTTTGAGTTGTACGCCTTCTGGTGTCATCTGGTCCAACACCAATGGGGACTAGGCTCTAAAGAAAGCCGTCTCGGGTGTGGACCAATCAACTTCAAGGACAGTGCATATTATTATCATTATCAGAGTTGCTTCTTTTTGTTTGCTTTTTTGACTACTTGTGTTGTGGTTATTGCAAACATGATGCCTTGAATAAAGGTGTCAGTTTTGTACCAGTTTAAAAGGGTAAAAACCTACTACTATATTTTGCCACTGGTAAAAGAGATCTCATAGTTTAAAGGTTTATTTTGGTTTACTCTGCAAAACATCACTGGGAATTGTCCATCCGCCAACGCGCGGTCCCCCCCCCCCTCTTCTCACGTCGCTTACCGTCGGCGAGTGATTCTGCTCCGAGCCACAGGCAAAGCAGCCCGTGCCGTGACCCATCCTGTACGGCGTTCAGCGTTTGCACGAAGTTTGAACAACATCGGCTACGTCACACCCCCCCTCCGTATCCCTCCTCTTCTGCCTGCCACCCCCCCCCCCCCGCTTTAAACGAGAACACGCCACAAGGTTGCGTCAACACTCAGACCGGGAGCTTCAGATTTGTAACCTAAACGACCACACGAGCCATTTGCAACGCCAGCTGTCGCATATCTTCATCGCCTGCTCGCACGCCGGGGCAATAATCACTCTGCGTTCGTGTCGATGTTTCTGTAACTTAATGCTAAGAACGTTGCTTTTAAAAAAAAGAACGTGCTGTTTACCCGAGTAAACGTCCGCTACACGGGTGTATTTGGTTTCGCGTTGATGTATGTTTGAGAGGCTGCTCCAAGGGCTTGACGCTGCATCACCGAGGAGCAGCGTCTGTTCTCACAGTGGGCGTGGCCACACAGAGTCACGTGATCTCCTGGAGGCTTGAGCTGATTAGATATGGAGATGCTGTATATAGATGATGAGGTATTGGGACTCAGAGTGGCGGGGGGACACACAAACACAGAAGTCACGTGATATACTAGAGGCTTGAGCTGAATTAGATATGGAGATGCTGTATATAGATGATGAGGTATTGGGACTCAGAGTGGCGGGGGGGGGGACACACAAACACAGAAGTCACGTGATTTACTAGAGGCTTGAGCTGAATTAGATATGGAGATGCTGGATATAGATGATAAGGTATTGGGACTCAGAGTGGCGGCGGGGGGGACACACACAAACACAGAAGTCACGTGATTTACTAGAGGCTTGAGCTCATTCGAATATCTAGATCGCTTTTGTTATTTTCGTGACCCAGGTCTTCTCCTGCAAATGAGGACGATGCCAGCCTCTCGAATCAGCTGTTCATCGTACCTTGCCAGGCACTACAGCCCGCCAGTCCATACACTGAACATTGGGGCAAGCTGACTCAGAGCCCTCATCAAAAACAAATTTACGTGACCTCCAACTGACCTCTCAGCACAGGCGTTCTCATTTAGTACAATTCCGCGAGAACAGGGATGGGGTGGAGGTGGGGCTGGAGGGGGGGGACGGTCACCACACCGCACCATCGCTTCCAGGCTAAATGGGATCGATCAAACAATACAGGCGCTCGTGTATGAGCCATCTGCTCATGCATACGACCAATTAGCCCTGGATGCAATCAATCTTGCCAGATATCGTATGCTAAGCAGGGGTCGAGCGTGGTTGCTGCTTGGGTGCGAGGCTGCCTGAGTATTCCGGGTGCTTTGTGAGCTGTAAAATAATTCATGTTTTTATTATCTTGCCAGGTAAGGCCCCCAGGGTGCTGATTCCAAATCTGATCTCAGATTTGCTCTATCACATCTCATTTTTAAATCCTTTATATTAAGTTCACTTGCGTGCTTGCTTGCGCGCTTACGACCGTGCAAATCTTTCGGTCGTTTTTTAACCCACTTCCCGTGATCCAATCGAGCTGACATTTTGCACACAGACTCGTTGTGCGTGACAATTTATTTTCGTGAAAAAAATTTTTTTCCATAACTTTACACTTTTTAGGATTTTTTTTTATATTTGATTACCAATTGCTTAATGGTGGCAGGCAATCATCTGACCCATAGGTGGCAGCCATCTCAAGCCAGAGGACGAGAGGACTCTAGCCGCCACGCATATAAAGGATTTATAGTGAAAAACTTTGTTTTTATGGATTAATTTTTTATGCTATCGGCATACGCCATTTTCATAGATTTTACCCGAAATTAACTCTGTCACTTATGATTGCAAGTTGTTGCGAGTCAGTGACTGCTTTAGTGTTAAAATATGGTGCTGTATTTTTGAGATAGTGTGTTTATAATATCATTTTATGTAGATATCCACATTCATTTAATATTTTTCTTCTGCAGTTTTTATTGAAAATGCAAGATTTGATATCTCAAAAACCTGATGCGATAGACAAAAACTGATGCCAGATTTGGAATCGGCACCCCAAAATTACCTTATAACTGTTGGAATACCTCATGCCAGAAAAAGTGTATTGACCAGTGTGCGGATATTTTTCAGAAGCGACCTGGCCACACATGATCGCTAAACGAAGCGGCTTCATCGCGCGGACATTTATTGAAGCCAGTCGCTCTCAACGAGTGACGTCGATTCTAAATGCGGAGGAGAGGAAACACAAACATCCACGCGAGCACGGCGGGAGAGAGAGAGAGAGACATGCAAACACCAAATATACAGCGGGCGTCAGAGTTGGGATCGAACACGCGACCTCCTGCGTACCAGGCGAGTTAGTTAACATCTCGCTGGCGAGGACGCCCAGTGGCGGCAGTGTTGCAATTGATTGAATCCATCTGTGGGGAACGCTCAGTGTTACCTCCTCGCACGCAATGGGGTTTCTGCTCTCACTCCGCTTCAACGTCACACTCATTGAGTTGGACCCTGCTGGCTGATGAAGAGTCCAGAGCAGAGGTCGCAAACGGGTTTTGATTCCTTACCCGTACCCGTACCCGGCCGCACCAGGGTCGCAAACGGATACCCGTACCCGGCCGCACCCGTACCCTATCTGTACCCGGCCGGGTACGGGTATGGTACGGGTATCGGGTACCTGATTGCGACCTCTGGGATGAAGCCATGTTGCAGGCGCGGGTGGGTTGATTCTAGGAACTTGAATTGTGAGAAGAGACAAGATGTTGGGAAATGAGTGACAAACGGTTATTCACCAGTGACTCACGGCCTACCCGTACCCGTACCCGGCCGGGTACGGGTAGGGTACGTGTATCGGGTAGGGTGCGGGTATCGGGTAGGGTACAGGTATCGGGTACCCGATTGCGACCTCTGGGATGAAGCCATGTTGCAGGCGCGGGTGGGTTGATTCTAGGAACTTGAATTGTGAGAAGAGACAAGACGTTGGGAAATGAGTGACAAACGGTGACTCACCAGTGACTCACGGTCTACCCGTACCTGGCCGCACCAGGGTCGCAAACGGGTACCCGTACCCGTGCCCGGCCGGGGGTACGGGTAGCCGGGTATCGGGTAGGGTACGGTTATCGGGTACCCGGTTGCGAACTCTGGTCCAGAGAACTCCGCGAAGCTACCGTCGACGAATGCCAACGCCGTCGTCATACTTTGGAGTGAACATTTTGCGAACACCGGAGCGAACATTTCGCTGCGTCGCACAAGTGCATTTTTTTTTTGGTTTGTCACTTCAAATATGAAATCCAATCATGGAATGAGGACAGCGGTGGCGTTTGGTGCGGCTGCTTTGACAGACACGTGGAGTTACGATTTTGGGCATTTCTCACGCCCGTATGGTCAGCTCGCACGCAATGCATTCGCTGTGCGTTGAGCAACAAAGAACACCCCCACACGCTCCGATCAGTGACATCTGTACCGCATGTCTGTGTTGGATCCTGTGTTTGGTGGCACGGTGGTCACAGCGCGTGGCGCTGTATGACCTCCGGACAACTGAGTTCCATGGTAAACTCTCTCTCGATCTCTCTCTCTCTCTTCTGAAGCCTTGTCGTTGTGGCGAGCACAGCTCCAACTTGCCTATCTTGGTTTAACACGTATTCATAATCAACGTTTTTGGGTTTAGATCGCGTTATTTATAAATGTGTCGTAACCCTCCACCACCCGACACGGCCAATCAGTAAAAAAGTGTCACTTTGACAAAAGACAAATAGTTCACTGCTTTAGCCCACCGGTGTGTTGAAGCGTGAAACCACAACATTCTGGCGAATTGCCCGATGATGCTGGATGCAATTACCAGCGAAACGTCGTACTACTCAAATTGTAAATGTTGTGGTTTCACGCTTCAACACACCAGTGGGCTAAAGCAGTGAACTATTTGTCTTTTGTCAACGTGACACTTTTTTACTGATTGGCCGTGTCGGGTGGTGGAGGGTTACGGCACATTTATAAATAACGCGATCTAAACCCAAAAAGGTTGATTTTGCCTATCTTGCTAATGGACAACTATCGCTGCCCTCATACGCAGGCGTAGACCCCAGTTCAATGCCCGGCCACGTCACACGTCAGTGGCGAGTGGTGTGTGAAACTGGTTGCTGGGTAGTCCCACAGCTTCAGGCCTGCTTCACCTCCGCCAACGATACTCACATCGACCAATGTGGTGAAGTATGGTCAAACACCCCCCATGACTAACATAATGCGGGGTTGGTCTTCATCCAGCAGTAGACTCGCACAGGGCTGCAATCACACCACGTGGGTTTGTCAACGTGATTCATCTATTTTTAGAAAGCGGGAGTGCCAAAATGTGGACTCCACCTGTTCCCCTTTGTATGGGGATAGAGTGCTTCACCCTCGCATGCGTGGGGATTCTCCAGGTCCCCCGGTGTGCTACCTACAGGTAAGCACTCAGTAATTGGCAGGCACTATCTCAACATAAAGGGGACCGCAGATCAATTGTTGGTAGCCCCGGTTCCTCGCCGCGTGTCTGCGACTGCTGCCTTCTCAGCTCGCCTCTGGGTTATCCTCCACCTGCCTCTGAGTAGTCCCTCCCTCTCTCTCTGAGTCGTCCCCTCTCTCTCTGAGTCGTCCTCTCTGAGTCATCTTCTCTCTCTCTGAGTCGTCCTCTCTCTCTCTCTGAGTCGTTCCTTCTCTCTCTCTGAGTCATCTTCTCTCTCTCCGAGTCGTCCTCTCTCTCTCTCTCTCTGAGTCGTCCCTTCTCTCTCTCTGAGTCATTTTCTCTCTCTCTGAGTCGTCCTCTCTCTCTCTCTCTCTCGCAGCGCATACTGTGCGGCGGTGGCGCGCAAGTTGAAGTCAATGTTATACGAACTCTCCGCCCGTAGACTTTGTCAAAATGGAATTGAATTCGCTGGCCCAAAAGGAACTCACGCCAAATCTACGTCAGGATTTAGTTTTCTTACTACGAGGTCGCCTATCATTGAGACTTGCGTTGCGAACGACAGACCATGCCGTGGCCACACTGCGCATAGGGCGACGATGCGCATCTTCGCGTCGAATCCGGTAAATCATTTTCGGGATGAACAAAGCCGCATCAGCCGCCTCCGTCTGGGGAGGCGCTCGCATCTGGGGGGGCGCCAGGGGGTGGAATTCCATCCTGCCCGTCGCGAGCAGACGGGGGGTGCAGGTTTGAGGAGGGAGGGTTGGAGACGATACACAATCACGAATAACGGAAGGTGTAAGAGGGCCGCGACCCTGTCACCTCTGCGTTTGGGCTCAAGAGAGAGAGAGATCAAGTCCTCGTTAACTTTGCCAGCCGCCGACGTGCGGCGGATGAACTTTCAAAGGCGACTTGGCGAAGCGGGGTTGGCCCCGGTGAGGACGATTCATTGCGATGAGTGATTGTTTGACAGGTCCGCCCTGCCGTTGCTGTATCTCTCATTACACGTGAGCGATGGCTCCAGTTCGAGCTCATTTACCCGAGAGGGTTGCTTCTCATTACCGTGCCCGAAGACGCGCCGCCTCAACACCACCACCACCACCACCGTCACGCACCACCACCACCACCACAGTCACCCAAACCACCGTCACGCACCACCACCACCACCACAGTCACCCAAACCACCGTCACGCACCACCACCACTAAGACCACCATCACCACCACCAATACCGCACCAAAACCACCCACAGGATCATCATCGCCACCACCACCACGCAACCCAACGCAAATACAACCACCGCACCAACACCACCCACACCATCATCATCACCACCACCACCACCGTCACCCAAATCACCGTCACGCACCACCACCACTAAGACCACCATCACCACTATCACCACCACCAATACCGCACCAACACCACCCTCATCATCATCATCGCCACCACGCAACCCAACGCAAATACAACCACCGCACCAACACCACCCACACCATCACCATCACTACCACCATCATCACCACCACCACCACCACCACCGCACCACCACCACCCACACCATCACTCCCACCATCACCACCACCACCACAGCAACACCACCCACACCACTACCACGCAAGCCAACGCAAATACAACCACCGCACCATCACCACCATCACTACCATCACTACCACCACCACCACCGCACCACCACCACCCACACCATCACTACCACCACCATCACCACCACCACCACCGCACCACCACCACCACCACCATCACCACCACCACCACCGCACCACCATCACCCACACCATCACCACCACCATCACTACCACCACCACCATAACTACCACCACCACCATCACAACCACCACCACCACCACCACGACCTAAGGGAGCGGGGGTGGGGGGTGGTGACCAGCTGTGGCTCATACCGAACGCACATGGGGCCTCGAAATGTGACTCGGAACCCCCCGTGACAGGCGATGGTTCAACCCAGCGGCGCGTCGGTGATGAATCGTGATCCGCGGTCAGGGATTGGTTTCAAGAACCGGTTCGTTTTTTCTGCTGCCGTATCGTCACGTTCGGGGACCTCGTTTTTTGTTGTGATTTTTGTTCCAAAATGTTCGCGCGGTTTCGTTTCCTCCAGGGGCCTAATTGCATCGTTAGAAAAAAGAAATGCATTTGCATGAACGACGGCATGGAAACTATAATTACGAAACTGTGCACGAAATTAAATTGATTGGCGAGGTGGGGGGCACGGAACGGCGGCAGTTGTCCACACGTCGCCCCGTTTGTTATCATCGCTCGAGTGAGTTTCTCACTCACACGACTCACTCACTCACCCACTCACTCACCCACTCACTCACTCACCCACTCACACACTCACTCACTCACCCACTCACTCACCCACACACTCATACACTCACTCACTCACCCACTCACTCACTCACTCACTCCCTCACTCATTCACTCACTCACTCACTCACCCACTCACTCACCCACACACTCACCCACTCACTCATACACTCACTCAATCACCCACTCACTCACTCACTCCCTCACTCATACACTCACTCACTCACCCACTCACTCACCCACACACTCACCCACTCACTCACCCACTCACTCACTCATTCACTCACTCACTCACCCACTCACTCACCCACTAACTCACCCACTCACTCACTCACTCACCCACTCACTCACCCACTCACTCACCCACTCACTCACCCACTCACTCACTCATTCACTCACTCACTCACTCACCCACTCACTCACTCACCCACTCACTCACTCACTCACCCACTCACTCACCCACTCACTCACTCACCCACTCACTCACCCACTCACCCACTCACTCACCCACTCACTCACACGACTCACTCACTCACCCACTCACTCACTCACTCACTCACCCACTCACTCACCCACTCACTCACCCGCTCACTCACCCACTCACTCACCCACTCACTCACTCATTCACTCACTCACTCACTCACCCACTCACTCACTCACTCACCCACTCACTCACTCACTCACCCACTCACTCACCCACTCACTCACCCACTCACTCACCCACTCACTCACTCACTCACTCACTCACACACTCACTCACTCACTCACCCACTCACTCACTCACTCACCCACTCACTCACTCACTCACCCACTCACTCACTCATTCACTCACTCACCCACTCACACACTCACTCACTCACCCACTCACTCACCCACTCACACACTCACTCACCCACTCACACACTCACTCACCCACTCACTCACCCACTCACTCACCCACTCACTCACTCACTCACTCACCCACTCACACACTCACTCACCCACCCACTCACACACTCACTCACCCACTCACTCACCCACTCACTCACCCACTCACTCACTCACACACTCACTCACTTACCCACTCACTCACTCACCCACTCACTCACTCACCCACTCACTCACTCACTCCCTCACTCATACACTCACTCACTCACCCACACACTCACTCACTTACCCACTCACTCACTCACTCACCCACTCACCCACTCACTCACTCACTCACCCACTCAACTCACTCACCCACTCACTCACTCACACACTCACACACTCACTCACTCACCCACTCACTCACTCACTCACTCACCCACTCACTCACTCACTCACCCACACACTCACCCACTCACTCACTCATACACTCACTCACTCACCCACTCACCCACACACTCACTCACTCAACTCACTCACCCACTCACTCACTCACTCATACACTCACTCTCTCACTCATTCACTCATTTACTCACTCACTCACTCACCCTCTCACACACTCACTCACCCACTCACTCACCCACTCACTCACCCACTCACTCACCCACTCACACACTCACTCACTCACCCACTCACTCACTCACCCACTCACTCACTCACTCACTCACTCATACACTCACTCACTCACTCACCCACACACTCACTCACTCACCCACTCACTCACTCACCCACTCACTCACTCACTCACCCACTCACTCACTCACTCACCCACTCACTCACTCACCCACTCACTCACTCACTCACCCACTCAACTCACTCACCCACTCACTCACTCACTCACACACTCACACACTCACTCACTCACCCACTCACTCACTCACTCACCCACTCACTCACTCACCCACTCACTCACTCACTCACTCACCCACTCACTCACCCACACACTCACCCACTCACTCACTCATACACTCACTCACTCACCCACTCACCAACACACTCACTCACTCAACTCACTCACCCACTCACTCACTCACTCATACACTCACACACTCACTCACTCACCCACTCACTCACTCACTCACACACTCACTCACTCACTCACCCACTCACTCACTCACCACTCACTCACTCACTCACTCACTCACCACTCACTCACTCACTCACCCACTCACTCACTCACTCACCCACTCACTCACTCACTCACCCACTCACTCACTCACCCACTCACTCACTCACTCACTCACCCACTCAACTCACTCACCCACTCACTCACTCACTCACACACTCACACACTCACTAACTCACACACTCACTCACCCACCCACTCACTCACCCACTCACTCACTAACTCACACACTCACTCACCCACTCACACACTCACACACTCACTAACTCACACACTCACTCACCCACCCACTCACTCACCCACTCACTCACTCACCCACCCACCCACTCACTCACTCACACACTGACTCAGTCACACACTCACTCACACACTCACTCACTCACACGACTCACTCACTCACTCAAACACTCACACGACTCACTCACTCACACACTCACACTCACTCACTCACACACTCACTCACTCACACACTCACACACCCATTCACTCACCCACTCACTCACATACTCACTCACCCACTAACTCCCTCACTCATTCACACACTCACACACTCACTCACTCACACGACTCACTCACTCACACGACTCACTCATCCACTCACTCACACTCACACACTCACTCACTCACACACTCACTCACACAGTCACCCACTCACACGACTCACTCACTCACACGTCACTCACTCACTCACACACTCACTCACACACTCACACAGTCACCCACTCAAACACTCACTCACACACTCACTCACTCACACGACTCACTCACACACTCACTCACTCACACACTCACCCACTCACTCACTCACTCACCCACCCACCCACTCACTCACTCACACACTGACTCACTCACACACTCACTCACACACTCACACACTCACTCACTCACACGACTCACTCACTCACTCAAACACTCACACGACTCACTCACTCACACACTCACACTCACTCACTGACTCACTCACTCACTCACACACTCACTCACTCATACACTCACTCACTCACACGACTCACCCACTCAGACACTCACACACTCACTCACTCACTCACACGACTCACCCACTCAGACACTCACTCACTCACACGACTCACCCACTCAGACACTCACACACTCACTCACTCACTCACACGACTCACCCACTCAGACACTCACACACTCACTCACTCACACACTCACTCACACGACTCACTCACTCACTCACACACTCACTCACACACTCACTCACACACTCACTCACACTCACACACTCACTCCACTCACTAACACACTCACACACACTCACTCACACACTCACTCACTCACACACTCACTCACACGACTCACCCACTCAGACACTCACACACTCACTCACTCACACACTCACTCACTCACACACTCACTCACACACTCACACACTCACTCACACACTCACTCACACTCACACACTCACTCCACTCACTCACACACTCACACACACTCACTCACACACTCATTCACTCACACGACTCAGTCACTCACTCACACACTCACTCACACACTCACTCACACGACCCACTCGCTGACTCACCTCCGAAGAGAATAACCGAACATCGCTCCCGATGACGACAACACAATCTGCTCGCTTTGCTTTTACAAAACGGAGAAGCGAGCGCGATATTTTCCTAGTAGTTGTCGTTATACATCCTGGTGCCATCGGCTTTTTGTTGTTGTTGTTTATGACTCGGCAAGAAGTCTCAATGTTGTCAGCTTGCACACTCGCTGTGCGCGTCGCGGGGAATGCCTTCTCACGAGGCAGAGCTGGGGACCAGTGGGATGCCTTTCTCCCTGAACACGGCACTCATCGAATTGGTGGCAGGCGTGGGGTGCGCTGGGCACTGTGATCACGGCAGAGAGCGCATTGATGAGAGTAGTGGCGTCTCTGCAGGAGGGCTTCCATCTTGCCCGCGTTCTATACCCCCAGCAATACCCCCCCACCCCCACTACCCCCCCACCACTCACCCCCCCCCACCACCTACACCCAACCACTCCTACCCTCCACACCTACCCCCCACCTCACCCCCCCCCAACTACCCCCCACCCCCCCTACCTACCCCCCACCACTCACCCCCCCACACCACCTACACCCAACCACTCCTACCCTCCACACCTACCCCCCACCTACCCTTTACCACCCTCACCTCCCCCACCCCCCACCTACCCCCACCCCCCTACCTACCCCACCTACCCCCCTACCCCCCAACTACCCCCCTACCTATCCCCCACCACTCACCCCCCCACCACCTACACCCAACCACTCCCACCCTCCACACCTACCCCCCACCTCACCCCCCCCAACTACCCCCCACCCCCCCTACCTACCCCCCACCACTCACCCCCCCACCACCTACACCCAACCACTCCCACCCTCCACACCTACCCCCCACCTCACCCCCCCCAACTACCCCCCACCCCCCCTACCTACCCCCCACCACTCACCCCCCCACCACCTACACCCAACCACTCCCACCCTCCACACCTACCCCCCACCTCACCCCCCCCAACTACCCCCCACCCCCCCTACCTACCCCCCACCACTCACCCCCCCACCACCTACACCCAACCACTCCCACCCTCCACACCTACCCCCCACCTCACCCCCCCCAACTACCCCCCACCCCCCCTACCTACCCCCCACCACTCACCCCCCCACCACCTACACCCAACCACTCCCACCCTCCACACCTACCCCCCACCTCACCCCCCCCAACTACCCCCCACCCCCCCTACCTACCCCCCACCACTCACCCCCCCACCACCTACACCCAACCACTCCCACCCTCCACACCTACCCCCCACCTCACCCCCCCCCAACTACCCCCCACCCCCCCTACCTACCCCCCACCACTCACCCCCCCACCACCTACACCCAACCACTCCCACCCTCCACACCTACCCCCCACCTCACCCCCCCCAACTACCCCCCACCCCCCCTACCTACCCCCCACCACTCACCCCCCCACCACCTACACCCAACCACTCCCACCCTCCACACCTATCACCTACCCTCACCTCCCCCACCTCCCCCACCTACCCCCCACCCCCCCTACCTACCCCCACCCCCCTACCTATCCCCCACCACTCACTCCCCCACCTACCCCCCACCTTCCCCCACCACTCCCATCCTCCCCACCTACCCCCCCCCACCAGCCCCCCACCACCCCCACTTACCCCCCCACCCCTCCCCACCAACCCCCCACCAGCCCCCCCCACCTACCCCCCACCCTTCCCCACCTACCCCCCACCCCCCCCCACCTACCCCCCTCTCTGCGCTCGCGAGTGACGTTGCAGTCCGCAGCTCCGCGACGACTCAGAACCTTCTGGAAGTTGTCTGTGATGCAAGCGCGACGGATGGTGGCATCGTCGATACTTTGTATCTGAATCAGAATATATGTTTTATTTTATACTGGAGGAATCCGATGAGCTGACAATATATACAAACAAAAAGAAAAAAATATTCACAGATGTCCAGATATCCAGAAGCAGCCATGGCCACTCCAATGCTGGATGAAAGTCTTGCAGAAAAAAGAAAGAACGCCGCCAACTCTGATCTCTCGGCTGGTTCTCGCGATACAAAATAAAATACAGAATAATGATCGGAATGTGTAAATCCACTGCTGGATTATTGCCTCCCTGTCAGTTATGGGGGATGATCGAACATACTTCACCACGATGGTAAGTTTAGATTTGAAGCTTTCGTGACTGCAATGATTCATACTCTTAGTTCTTTCGGTCACGTAGGTAAAAAAGAAATTAAAATTAATAAATTATTTTTATTAATTTTAATTTCATTTTTTACCTACGTGACTTTACCGAAAGAACTAAGAGTTTGATGGTAAGTGTGCTTTAGTGGGGGGTGGTGGGGGGGAGTAAGAACCCCTTTAAGTGTCACTTGATAATTGACGTGAGCCAGAATTGAACTCAGGTCACTTGGTTCCTAGCGCATCGAGTAAACCATCGCTCTGCCACCTTGCGATATACTGTATATAGTCTCCGAAACCGCAGTGATGGCATCGAGGAATACCACGTGGTATACCACGTGGTACACCACGCCACTGCTGTTAAATACCAAAGGCTCCGCATTGAACATCTGCCGGGATTTGCATCACGATCATCACCACCACCATCACCACCACCTTCATCACCACTACCATCACCATCATCACCACCGCCACCATCACCACCACCATCATCACCATCATCACCACCACCATCATCACCACCGCCACCATCACCACTACCACCACCACCACCACCATCATCACCACCATCACCACCACCATCATCATCACCACCACCACCATCATCACCACCATCACCACCACCACCATCACCACCATCACCACCATCACCATCACCACCACCACCATCACCACCACCACCATCACCACCACCACCACCATCATCATCACCACCGCCACCATCACCACTACCATCACCACCACCATCATCACCACCATCATCACCACCATCATCACCACCACCATCACCACCACCACCATCACCACCACCACCACCATCATCACCACCACCATCATCACCACCACCATCACCACCATCGCCGCACCGCGATCATCATCAATGTGGCGATGCCGCTTGGTGGCGGTCGGCTACTGGAGGTGATTCCTCGGTCCAGGAATGGTGGGAGGGGGAGGGGGGAGGGGGTGGGAGGGGGAGGGGGGTGGGAGGGGGAGGGGGTGGGAGGGGGAGGGGGGTGGGAGGGGGGTGGGAGGGGGAGGGGGGTGGGAGGGGGAGGGGGTGGGAGGGGGAGGGGGTTGGAGGGGGAGGGGGAGGGGGTGGGAGGGGGAGGGGGTGGGAGGGGGAGGGGGTGGGAGGGGGAGGGGGTGGGAGGGGGAGGGGGATGGGAAGGGGAGGGGGTGGGAGGGGGAGGGGGATGGGAGGGGGGGGGGGTGGGAGGGGGAGGGGGAGGGAGAGGGGGGTGGGAGGGGGAGGGGGGTGGGCTGTCATCGCAGACAAGCTGTATCGGAAAACGCTTTTTCACAGCAGGCCAATAAATGATAAATAATCCAACTTTAACAACATCGCCAGCGGCCGCAGGGAAATCAGTGGCGGATGAGGCGGCCACGGGGGGTGCACAGCGTGAACTTGTGAACCCGGCTGGAGGACGCCGTCTGTGTCCATCACGGCACGCAGGTCCAATGCCTGCACCTCGCCAGCCCCGCATCACATTACTGGGATGGGGGCCATCGTGGGCTTCACGGTGGCTAGGAGATGTTAACTACCTCGCCTGGTACACAGGAGGTCGTGGGTTCGAACCAGACCTGCTGTATAGTTGGAGTGTGCGTGTTTCTCATTCTGTTGCGTCTCTTTACGGGAGGTGGGTAGCTGTTACTGATGTGGCTAGGAGATGTTAACTACCTCGCCTGGTGTACAGGAGGTCGTGGGTTCGAACCAGACCTGCTGTATATTTGGAGTGTGCGTGTTTCTCATTCTGTTGCGTCTCTTTACGGGAGGTGGGTAGCTGTTACTGATGTGGCTAGGAGATGTTAACTACCTCGCCTGGTACACAGGAGATCGTGGGTTCGAACCAGACCTGCTGTATATTTGTAGTGTGCGTGTTTCTCATTCTGTTGCGTCTCTTTAGGGGAGGTAGGTAGCTGTTACTGATGTGGCTAGGAGATGTTAACTACCTCGCCTGGTACACAGGAGATCGTGGGTTCGAACCAGACCTGCTGTATATTTGTAGTGTGCGTGTTTCTCATTCTGTTGCGTCTCTATACGGGGGGTGGGTAGCTGTTACTGATGTGGCTAGGAGATGTTAACTACCTCGCGTGGTACACAGGAGGTCGTGGGTTCGAACCAGACCTGCTGTATATTTGGAGTGTGCGTGTTTCTCATTCTGTTGCGTCTCTTTACGGGGGGTGGGTAGCTGTTACTGATGTGGCTAGGAGATGTTAACTACCTCGTCTGGTGTACAGGAGGTCGTGGGTTCGATCCCGACCCCTGACGCCTGCTGCTGCTGTGTATTTGGAGTGTGCGTGCTGCTCTCCCCGTGGTCACGTGGACATGTGCACGTGGTCACGAGCCACTCCGTTGAGCTGTCATTTGTGGTAGCCAGGTCGCTTGTGGGAAAAAAGAAGCGCTATATAGCTCAGTGGACCTTACCTGGTAAAAAAAAAAAATATGAAAAGTAGTTTATATTCTTTGGGTCTTTTGGTAAAGTCACGGAGATAGATCAAATAATAAACATATTAACAATATATTGTTATTATTTGTAGTTTTATTTACAATATATTGTTATTATTTTTATTATTTGATTTATCTACGTGGCTTTACCGAAAGACCCAAAGAATATGAATTCCTGCAGTCACGAAAGCTTTAAGTCAAGATTAAAAAAGTAGTTTAGTTTATAGGAAATCGATAAACTATTGATTATTTATTAAAAACAATATTTATGCATTAATATTGTTAGCGTTGTTGATGTTGTTGTGTACCCACCTCCCCCACCAGCACAAACCACTCGCCCTCCCCACCCGCATCGTTACCATCAAACATCGACAGCGTCGCTGAGCGGCGTCCGACTGATTTGGCGGTCCAACGCGTCGGTGGAGAAAAAACAAACACAAACTTAAAATTCTAGATTTGAAGCTTTCGTGACTGCAAGGATTCATATTCTTAGGTTTTTTCGGTAAAGTCACGTAGGTAAAACATTAAAATTAATAAAAGTAAAATAAAATAAAAATCACGACGTTTCGGAGGCAACACAAGCTTCCGTCTTCAGGTGGAACCGTCACAGCCACGACAGCTGCATCAAGTAAATGAGAGATTGCAAGAGCTACCACTCCGTTTATATAATGGTTGGAGAGGGGGGAAGGGCCAAGTACGGCACACTTTTTATTAATTATTAATATTAATAAATATTAATATGGTAAGCCTCACCTTGCCATATTAATAAAAAGTGTGCTGTACTTGGCCCTTCCCCCCTCTCCAACCATTATATAAACGGAGTGGTAGCTCTTGCGATCTCTCATTTACTTGATGCAGCTGTCGTGGCTGCGACGGTACCACCTGAAGACGGAAGCTTGTGTTGCCTCCGAAACGTCGTGATTTTTATTTTATTTTACTTTGATTAATTTTAATGTTTTACCTACGTGACTTTACCGAAAAAACCTAAGAATACAAACTTAAAACTCAAAAGAGCTTCATAGTTCATCTGATTACTCCAGAATTAATAAAGATTCCGATTATTAAGTTTGCCAGTTGCGGGCGTTGCTCGCTTCGGATGCTTTTTTGTTTGTTAATATGCCCACGCGGATTTTGTGCACGAAACGAGAGTTAGGTTAAAGCACATGAATAATGCTTTTGATAATTGTTTTATACCCTTTTATCTGGCAACAAAACTGAGACTTTTTTTACAAGGAGTCATGTTTGCATAGACCAAAATACCTGCAGTCATAATGCAAACAAAAAACACAACTCTGATAATGTATGCACTGTCCTTGAAGTTGATTGGTCCACACCCGAGACAGCTTTCCTTGGGGCGTCGTCAGTTTTGTTGCCAGATACAAGGCTAAAAACCCAATTATCATATGTTTTACTGGCAAATGAGGTTCCAATGGAATAATACTTTGTTTAAGCCGGCAAAGCTCACTGAGCTCGAAAGCTCTTTCACAACAAAGCGGCTCACCACGTGGAAATGTATAGCAGCCGCATGCTCCAAACGCGTGATGCTGATTCTAAATGTGGAGGGGAAAAAACCGCAGGACCTCGAACAAAACAAAATCCACGCGACCACGTGGAGAGAGAGAGAGACACGCAAACTCCAAATATACAGCAGCAGGCGTCAGGGTCCGGATCGAACACACGAACCTCCTGTATACCGGGCGAGGTAGTTAACATTTCCCACGCCCGACCGCCCGCTTGTGTCGGTGACAGTGTCATCTGCCTGGCGATGGCTCAGAGGGGCGGAGGGAGATTGGGGAGGCGAGGTTGGGAGCAAGGGGAGGGGATGGAGGGAGGGGGAGCGGCGCTGTAGAGAAACATCCGTCACTCGCTCACACGTGACCTCTGGCCGGTCCATCCATCAGCCTCCTGCAGGATGCGCCCTGCAGAGGCGATGGGCATGCGCACCGGGGGGGGGGGGGGCGGTTGGGGTGGGAGGAGGGGAGGGGGCGGTTGGGTGGGGAGGAGGGGGGGGGCGGTTGGGTGGGGAGGAGAGGGGGGGGCGGTTGGGTGGGGAGGAGGGGAGGGGGCGGTTGGGTGGGGAGGAGGGGGGGGCGGTTGGGTGGGGAGGAGTGGGGGGGGCGGTTGGGTGGGGAGGAGGGGGGGGGCGGTTGGGTGGGGAGGAGGGGGAGGCGGTTGGGTGGGGAGGAGGGGAGGGGGGCGGTTGGGTGGGGAGGAGGGGAGGGGCGGTTGGGTGGGGAGGAGGGGAGGGGGCGGTTGGGTGGGGAGGAGGGGGAGGGGGGCGGTTGGGTGGGGAGGAGGGGAGGGGGCGGTTGGGTGGGGAGGAGGGGGAGGGGGCGGTTGGGTGGGGAGGAGGGGAGGGGGCGGTTGGGTGGGTGGGGAGGGGGGGGGGGGCGGTTGGGTGGGGAGGAGGGGGGGGCGGTTGGGTGGGGAGGAGGGGGGGGCGGTTGGGTGGGAGGAGGGGAGGGGGGTTGGGTGGGGAGGAGGGGAGGGGCGGTTGGGTGGGGAGGAGGGGGGGGCGGTTGGGTGGGGAGGAGGGGGCGGTTGGGTGGGGAGGAGGGGGGGGCGGTTGGGTGGGGAGGAGGGGGGGGGCGGTGGTGGGAGGGGGGGGGGGGGCGGTTGGGTGGGGAGGAGAGGGAGGGGGGTTGGTGGGGAGGAGGGGGGGGCGGTTGGGTGGGGAGGAGGGGAGGGCGGTGGGTGGGGAGGGGGGGGGGGCGGGGTTGGGTGGGGAGGAGGGGGGGGGGTTGGGTGGGGAGGAGGGGAGGGGCGGTTGGGTGGGGAGGAGGGGAGGGGGCGGTTGGGTGGGGAGGAGGGGAGGCGGGTTGGGTGGGGAGGGGGGGGGGGGTTGGGTGGGGAGGAGGGGGCGGTGGGTGGGGAGGAGGGGGGGGCGGTTGGGTGGGGAGGAGGGGAGGGGGCGGTTGGGTGGGGAGGAGGGGAGGGGGCGGTTGGTGGGGAGGGGGGAGGGGGCGGTTGGGTGGGGAGGAGGGGGGGGCGGTGGGTGGGGAGGAGGGGAGGGGGCGGTTGGGTGGGGAGGGGGGGGGCGGTTGGGGGGGAGGGGGGAGGGGGCGGTTGGGTGGGGAGGAGGGGAGGGGGCGGTGGGTGGGGAGGAGGGGGGGGGGGCGGTTGGGTGGGGAGGAGGGGGGGGCGGTTGGGTGGGGAGGAGGGGGAGGGGGCGGTTGGGGGGGGAGGAGGGGAGGGGGCGGTTGGGTGGGTGGGGGAGGGGGGGGGGGGCGGTTGGGGGGGAGGAGGGGGGGCGGTGGGGTGGGGAGGAGGGGAGGGGGGCGGTTGGGTGGGGGAGGAGGGGAGGGGGCGGTGGGTGGGGAGGAGGGGAGGGCGGTTGGGTGGGGAGGAGGGGGGGGCGGGGTGGGTGGGGAGGAGGGGGGCGGTTGGGTGGGGAGGAGGGGGGGGCGGTTGGGTGGGGAGGAGGGGAGGGGGGCGGTGGGTGGGTGGGGAGGAGGGGAGGGGGGCGGTTGGGTGGGGAGGAGGGGAGGGGCGGTTGGGTGGGGAGGAGGGGGGGGCGGGGTTGGGTGGGGAGGAGGGGGCGGTTGGGTGGGGAGGAGGGGGGGGCGGTTGGGTGGGGGGAGGGGGGGAGGGGGGGTTGGGTGGGGAGGAGGGGAGGGGGGGCGGTTGGGTGGGGAGGAGGGGGCGGTTGGGTGGGGAGGAGGGGGGGGGGCGGTTGGGTGGGGAGGAGGGGGAGGGGCGGTTGGGTGGGAGGAGGGGGGGGCGGTTGGGGGGGAGGAGGGGGAGGGGGCGGTTGGGTGGGGAGGAGGGGGGGGGCGGTTGGGTGGGGAGGAGGAGGGGAGGGGGCGGTTGGGTGGGGAGGAGGGGGGGGCGGGGTGGGTGGGGAGGAGGGGGAGGGGGCGGTTGGGTGGGGAGGGGGGAGGGGGCGGTTGGGTGGGGAGGGGGGGGGGGCGGTTGGGTGGGGAGGAGGGGATGGGGGCGGTGGGTGGGAGAGGAGGGGGAGGGGGCGGTTGGGTGGGAGAGGGGGGGGGCGGTTGGGTGGGGAGGAGGGGGGGCGGTGGGGTGGGAGGAGGGGAGGGGGCGGTTGGGTGGGGGAGGGGGGGGGCGGTTGGGGGGAGGAGGGGGAGGGGGCGGTTGGGTGGGGAGGAGGGATGGGGCGGTTTGGGTGGGTGGGGAGGGGAGGGGGCGGTTGGGTGGGAAGAGGGGGGGAGGGGGCGGTGGGTGGGGAGGAGGGGGGGGCGGTTGGTGGGGAGGGAGGGGGGGCGGTTGGCGTGGGAGGAGGGGAGGGGGCGGTGGGTGGGGAGGAGGGTGGGGCGGTTGGGGTGGGGAGGAGGAGGGGGCGGTTGGGTGGGGGTGGGGAGGGGAGGGGGGCGGTTGGGTGGGGAGGAGGGAGGGGCGGTTGGGTGGTGGGGAGGGATGGGGCGGTTGGGTGGGGAGGAGGGGATGGGCGGTTGGGTGGGGAGGAGGGGGGGGGAGGTTGGGTGGGGAGGAGGGGAGGGGGCGGTTGGGTGGGGAGGAGGGGGGGCGGTTGGGTGGGGAGGAGGGGAGGGGGCGGTTGGGTGGGGAGGAGGGGGCGGGGCGGTTGGGTGGGGAGGAGGGGAGGGGCGGTTGGGTGGGGAGGAGGGAGGGGCGGTTGGGTGGGGAGGAGGGAGGGGGCGGTTGGGTGGGGAGGAGGGGGGGGCGGTTGGGTGGGGAGGAGGGAGGGGCGGTGGGTGGGGAGGAGGGGAGGGGGCGGTTGGGTGGGGAGGAGGGGAGGGGGCAGTTGGGTGCGGAGGAGGGGATGGGGGCAGTTGGGTGGGGAGGAGGGGAGGGGGCAGTTGGGTGGGGAGGAGGGGGGGGGCGGTTGGGTGGGGAGGAGGGGAGGGGCGGTTGGGTGGGGAGGAGGGGGCGGTTGGGTGGGGAGGAGGGGGCGGTTGGGTGGGGAGGAGGGGGGGGGGCGGTTGGGTGGGGAGGAGGGGGGGGCGGTTGGGTGGGGAGGAGTGGGGGGCGGTTGGGTGGGGAGGAGGGGGGGGCGGTTGGGTGGGGAGGAGGGGGGGGCGGTTGGGTGGGGAGGAGTGGGGGGCGGTTGGGTGGGGAGGAGGGGAGGGGCGGTTGGGTGGGGAGGAGGGGAGGGGGCGGTTGGGTGGGGAGGAGGGGGGGGGCGGTTGGGTGGGGAGGAGTGGGGGGCGGTTGGGTGGGGAGGAGGGGGGGGCGGTTGGGTGGGGAGGAGGGGGGGGCGGTTGGGTGGGGAGGAGGGGAGGGGGCGGTTGGGTGGGGAGGAGGGGGGGGCGGTTGGGTGGGGAGGAGGGGAGGGGGAGGAGTGGGGGGCGGTTGGGTGGGGAGGGGGGGGTTGGGTGGGGAGGAGAGGGGGGGGGGTGGGTGGGGAGGAGGGGGGGGCGGTTGGTGGGAGGGGGGTTGGGTGGGAGGGAGGGGGGGTTGGGTGGGGAGGAGTGGGGGGCGGTTGGGTGGGGAGGAGGGGGGGGCGGTTGGGTGGGGAGGAGGGGGGGGCGGTTGGGTGGGGAGGAGGGGGGGGGGGCGGTTGGATGGGGAGGGGGGGGGTTGGGTGGGGAGGAGAGGGGGGGGGTTGGGTGAGGAGGGGGGGGGTTGGGTGGGGAGGAGAGGGGGGGGGGTTGGGTGGGGAGGAGGGGGGGCGGTTGGGTGGGGAGGGGGGGGTTGGGTGGGGAGGAGAGGGGGGGTTGGGTGAGGAGGGGGGGGGTTGGGTGGGGAGGAGAGGGGGGGGGGTTGGGTGGGAGGAGGGGGGGGCGGTTGGGTGGGGAGGGGGGGGTTGGGTGGGGAGGAGAGGGGGGGTTGGGTGGGGAGGAGGGGGGGCGGTTGGGTGAGGAGGGGGGGTTGGGTGGGGAGGAGAGGGGGGCGGTTGGGTGGGGAGGGGGGGGGCGGTTGGGTGGGGAGGAGTGGGGGCGGTTGGGTGGGGAGGGGGGGGGGCGGTTGGGTGGGGAGGAGTGGGGGCGGTGGGTGGGGAGGGGGGGGGCGGTTGGGTGGGGAGGAGGGGGAGGGGGGGGGCGGTTGGGTGGGGAGGAGGGGGCGGGGGGGGGTGACGCCGATAAAAAACAAAACGCGTCCCCACTCGCGATATTTGAGTGTTCTTCATGGCAAGGCCCCGCGTGCCACTGAATGTTTCTGGTGGCCTCTCGTGCAGCGCCTGACTCACCCCCGTCACGCTGTCCAAACCCAGTGGTTGCAAACGTTTGGCGGAACCTCGCGCTGATGATATCTTATCGGCGCAAGTGTCACCCCCCGACCTCTGAAAATGAGCGAAGCAACCTGCGATAGTTCCACGGCTACCTTCAGCACCCCCCCCCACCCCCCGCCCCCCCTAATTCGTTCCTGCACGTGGCCCGCGTTCGCAAGTGCCCGTATCGGGCCGAGCGGGGCACCTGATTTATGGTACGTCGCAAATTCCCCTTTTCCGCCAGTTTTGTTGCTGTTGTTGCTGCTGCTGCTGCCGCCAAAAATTACTGAATTGGCTGGACACCACCCCACCCCCCTCCAACTCCAATTTGGCTACAACATTTCCCCCCCCCCCCCACCACCACGTATTGCTGCATTAAAGTTCCTGCCCGCTGGCACGCGAATCTCGCCCTAAGTGGTGCCACGGCCGAGACGACGCCGCGGCCCGTGGGTCGCATCGTGACTGCGACTTCTGGCAGCGGCAGCAGCAGCAGCAGCAGCGCTAAGAGCCGCTAAGTGAATTGAAACAAATGTGGTGGCAGCCTCGTGCCTGAGTGCTTTGGGAGCGGTCGCGTAGCCGTCATCGAGCTCCGCAACGAACCCTGCGACCCGAGTTCGATTACCGCTCACGGTCGACAGCGGTGACCACTATCTGAACCGGGTGCTGTGCCTCCCCTGGTGCGGTGTGCAAACATCGCCACTGGGGAGACAAAGGCGGCCGGGCGTGGTGCTGGCCACCCACTCCCTCGTGTGCCGTGCCAGCCTTCTTCGGTGTTCGCCAACAGCACTTGCCCCAACAGTTGATTAAGGCTGTACGGGAGATCTTTCTCTTTGGCCAAACGTGCCACTTCAAATTGTCTTCTACCATAGTTCTCTCTCGCAGAGCCGAGAGGTCACCGTGTGCCTGCTGCATTTGACGGGCCGAGAATGTCCCAGCCAGTTGCGTGGTGATGTATTGCACGATTTGCTGCGAATCACCACCCAGTTGTCACATTTCGCGGGGGATGTGATGGGAAAAAATGTTTTTGGGGTTTAACAAACAAATGTAGAAATACATAAAAAAATAACTTGGCCCTTGACCGGTTCAGATAATCGTCACTGGTGTTGGCCGTGAGTGGTATTTGAACTCGGGTTGTGGAATTTGTAGCGCAGCGCGCTAACTGCTAAAGATCTCCGCGTGAGTTTGTGGATGTCTATGTAAGTCTACGGGTCTCTATGCGATTCTTTAGATCTCTGTACGAGTGTGTGGGTCTCTATGCCGCTCCTTATGCACTTGTAACACAAATACGCGCGCACGTACAATGATCTCATCCCGACCCACCCACCCCGGAGGGCTTGCGAGGTGTGCCGACTCCACGCTGGGTCTTCAGCGCGTCTTTCGACACTTATTCATACATTTTGAGTTATTTCCCGGTACTTTTCAACAACGAGATTGTGCATCTGCCTTCGTTACCGATTGCGGTCTTGTGCTGTGGTATTAAATTTGTACCACGTGGCCACTTCAAATATTCCGCCTTCGTTTGGCTCCGTGCGCCCTCCCCCTCCCTCTCTCCCTCTCTCTCTCTCTGTGGTCTGGAAACGCTTTAGACCGGCAGATTTTTCGCTCAAGGAAAATAATACATTAACATTTTATCTGGCACCAACATGCCATGTTTTTTTTTCTTTTCTTTAAGCGTCGTGCTTTCATTGCTGTAATGGGTTCAATGGCAACGATACGGAAGCTTTCATGATTTGGACCACGTCCCAACATCTTCATCATCATCGTATTTCTTGGTGCCAAGAACTTTGATAAACCACGGCATCCAAAACAAGTTTTCCCTTGCTTCTTACGGCCTTGGTGTGTGCGATTTCGGGTATATACGACTCAACTTATTTCTACTCCAAATTCCCTATGCGCGGCTTGAATTCACTCAGATGCGGCTATGCGGTCGGGCGTAGGACAACATCGTGGGTGTACCGTGTGGATTATCTGTGTGCCGTGTGTGTGCCGTGTGTGTACTGTGTGCCGTGTGTGTACGGTGTGTACTGTGTGTGTACTGTGTGTACTGTGTGTGTACCGTGTGTGTACCGTGTGTACTGTGTGTGTACTGTGTGCGTGTAGCGTGTGTGTACTGTGTGTGTACCGTGTGTGTACTGTGTGTGTACTGTGTGTGTATCGTGTGTGTACCGTGTGTACCGTGTGTATTATGTGTGTACTGTATGTGTACCGTGTGTGTACCGTGTGTATTATGTGTGTACTGTGTGTGTACCGTGTGTGTACTGTATGTACTGTGTGTGTACTGTGTGTGTACTATGTGTGTACTGTGTGTGTACCGTGTGTACTGTGTGTGTACCGTGTGTGTACTGTGTGTGTACGTGTGTGTACTGTGTGTGTACCGTGTGTATTATGTGTGTACTGTGTGTGTACTGTGTGTACTGTGTGTGTACTCTATGGGCTACTCGGCAGACAACCGTCTTCTCGTGCGGTGTCGCTTCGTGCGCCCGTTTTATAGAAATCGTCCACGACCACCAGAGGTACCGCAAGAAGAATCCTGTACGCGTGTCGATCCAAACCCACGGTTTGATTCCCCACTAAATGGTACTGATTCTCCCTATCCCGGAATATTACACGTTGGCATTGTGACTTGCGCGACCTGCCCCACCAATAAAGTCAGCAAAATTATGAATCGGCATGAATTTTATAGAAGAAGACCTGATGCAGGCGGTGATGAGAAGGAAAGCCGGCACTCCAGTGTATGGACACGTGTGCAGGATGGACAACAACAGGTACATCTTAACTTAAAGCTTTCGTGACTTGCAGGAATTAATATTCTTTGGGTCTTTCGGTAAAGTCACGCAGATAGGTTCAATGTAACTAAAAAAAAAAAAATCTTTTTGTTCTTTTTTTTAATCTACGTGACTTTACCGACAGACCCAAAGAATACCAACAGGTACAATTAAAAGCGTGTTGTTGTTTTCGTTGTTGGAAAAGAAAATGGACAGGAGCTGGAAAGACAGGAAGACCTCACAGAGAATGTATGGACGACGACATCAGAGAATGGTGCCAGATAGATGTGCCCACGACTTGAAGCGTATTGGCACGCAAGACAGAGATGGGGAAGTGAAAACAAATGATGAAATCTGCAGCGGACACCTACAGGGCTATCTGCCCATGGATCGTTATGATGATGATGAGTACAATTAATTACTAATATAAGGAGCCAATAATGTTTGTGTGTGTGGGCCGCGCGTGACGTGACTCCACATGAGCCCCCCCCCCTCATTAATAATTATGAGCGGGTGACGTCACTCCACATGCCGCACCCCTCCCCAACAACCATGAGCGGGTGACGTCACTCCACATGAGCCCCCCCCTCCCCAATAACCATGAGCGAGTGACGTCACTCCACATGCCCCACCCCTCCCCAATAACCATGAGCGAGTGACGTCACTCTACATGCCGCACCCCTCCCCAATAACCATGAGCGAGTGACGTCACTCCACATGCCCCCCCCCTCCCCAATAACCATGAGCGGGTGACGTCACTCCACATGCCCCACCCCTCCACAATAACCATGAGGGTGTGACGTCACTCCACATCAGTCCCCCCCCCCTCCCCAATAACCATGAGCGGGTGACGTCACTCCACATGCCGCACCCCTCCCCAATAACCATGAGCGGGTGACGTCACTCCACATGCCGCACCCCTCCCCAATAACCATGAGGGGGTGACGTTACTCCACATGCCGCACCCCTCCCCAATAACCATGAGCGGGTGACGTCACTCCACATGAGCCCCCCCCCTCATTAATAATCATGAGCTGGTGACGTCACTCCACATGCTGCACTACTCCCCAATAACCATGAGCGGGTGACGTCACTCCACATGGGGCAACTCCCCACCCCCCTCATTAATAATCATGAGCTGAACAATTTCTCTATTGAATATTTCAGATTTACCGCAATATACACCACATCTTTGGACGGTCAAACAAGCTCGTGATAATACAATAACATTGTTTTTCATTGTATCGGTAATAATAGTGTAAAACACCATCATGGAATTTTATTTTCACTGACTGCGGGGATTCATCTTCTTGGTTCTTTCGGTAAAGTCACGTAGAAGGGAAATAATAAAATAATAAAAATAAAACATAAAAAAGTATATATTATATTATGTTATTATTTTATTATGTTTTATTTTTATTAGTTTATTATTTATGTTATATAATATAATTATTTTATTATGTTTTATTCTCATTATTTTATTATTTCCCTTCTACGTGACTTTACGGAAAGAACCAAGAAGATATTTTCACTCATTCATAGACAACCTGCAACACATGTCCCGTGCCACGTACCGACCGCGGGAGCGACGCTTTTGTTCTTCCACGTGAGCGGCGGCGACGGAGCGAGGTCGTGTGCCCACGTGGTCCCGCACGCGTCGTCGTACATGTCCTCGTCCTCCTCCTCATCCTCCTCGTCTGATTGCGATGGGGGGTGGGGGGTAACATCACGTGACTACGCCGTCACAACAGCCACCACCATTCCTGATCTTTTTTTTAAGAGAAATATTTTTTCAATTCTATAATTGTGGAGTGCTGTGATGTTGTCTGTCGACTGAGTTGCCTTGTGGAAAAGAGCTTCTTAGCTTTACGGGTTTAACTCGGGCAATACACTTCTGACTATTGTGAGATGACGTCAATTGCGTCAATGAGTTGTCCTTCCCCGGCACATCGGATGAACGCGGTTGGACGCGTCCGGTGCGAAATAAAATCAACGCACGTGCATCATTTGCGAGCGCGACTGGTGAATTGATGGTCTCCACGTCTCGGGCATAGTCATCGGTAAATGGGGCGCGCCACGCTGTGGAGATGGCAGTGAGGGTAGGTGGTGTCGCGAAAACTCATCCCCATCTGTTTCCATCTGTAGGGGGGATTGAGTGTTGTCCCCTCGCTTGCGTGGGGGTCCCCCCCCCCCCCCCCCAGTGCTCTGATTTCCTCCCACGTGTATAAACAACTTATACATTAAATAAACAATACAACAACAATAAAAAAACTAAAAAACATAGCAGGGTCCTACTGGACTCACTGTGACTTTTCCCGGATAAATAAAAGAACATCAGACCTGAGGCCCATTGATGTTTGTTTTGGTTAATACATTTTTTGAATATTCCAAAGTGAATGCACACCGCAGCAGGAGTAGTTCACTAATCATGGTGACACCGGTAAGCATGGGGGATGGGGGGGGGCGGTGCAAAGCATGCACCGTGTGGGCCTGCCGACGCCGTGACCTCAAAGCGCGATGTTCAACCCCCCCCCCAAAGCACAGGGCCCAGGGCGGTCGCCCCGACTCGCCACACCCTCGGGACGTCTCTGGTCATCAGTCGTGCACGTGCGAGGCATCGTACCTGTTGTTTTTTTATACACACGTGTTCACAAACGATAGCATTCAATAAGCTGGATTAAACGTGTCCTTTGTTTGCAACAACAGGATCAAGATAATCGTCAACGGCGTTGGCCGTGAGCGAGAAATCGAACGGGCCTCGTCGGCTTTTTTGTGTTTTTAGTAGCGTAGTGCGCTAATCACTGCGCCACCACTCTCCACAAATACACCACCACCACCCACCCACCAACAACAACAACAACCAACACCACCACCGCTATGCCCCGTGAAACAATGCGCCCAGGGCTTCTTTGTGTTGGATTTTATGAGCAAGAGAAAAGCCAGCCAAGTGCAGAGAGCCCGTGTTCGGCGGGCATCCATCACGACTGACAGTGGCCCTATCAGCACGGTCACTGTGCGCCCAGATAGAAAGGGGGGAGCGAGTTGGGGGGGGGCGAGGGACGGAGTGGGGGGGGGTGCAAAGATTTTTTTTTCTGTGAAGCCGCAGCAGAATTTGAAGCCATCCAACGACAATTAAAGTATTATTTTGGCAGGGCTCGCAGTGAGAACGCAAGATGAATGGCCCTGGTCTCGGCCAGGCTGTATCAAATTATGGCGGAGCAGCAGAAAGGAAAATAAAAACCCCTCTCCATCCTCCTCCTCCTCCTCGGACGGTAACGAGCCTGTTCCGTCAATTGATCTTGCGCGAGAGGGAGCGATCTTCATCCAACCACCACCACCACTACCACTACTGCACACACCACTACTACTACACACACCACTACTACTACTACTACACACACAACTACTACTACACACGCCACTACTACCACTACTGCACACACCACTACTAGTACACACGCCACTACTACTGCTACTACACCACCACCACTACTACTACTACACACGCCACTACTACTACTACTACACCCCACTACTACTGCTACTACACACACCACTACTACTACACATGCCACTACTACTACTACACACGCCACTCCTACTACATACACCACTACTACTGCTACCTACACCACCACCACCACTACTACTACACACCACTACTACTGCTACTACACACACAACTACTACTACACACGCCACTACTGCTACTACACACACCACTACTACTGCTACCAACACCACCACCACTACTACTACTACTACACACGCCACTACTACTACATACACCATCACCACTACTACTACTGCACACCACTACTACTGTTAACTATATCAACTACACACACCACTGCCTTCACGACTACCACCACCACTACCTACACCATCACCACCACTACCACTACAACCACCACCACTACTACTACCTACACCACTACTACTAACTACACCGACGAATACCACTACCACACCACTACCATGACCACTACGAACACTACCTACACCACCAACACTGCTACTAACTACACCAACCACCACCACCACTACCACACCACCACTACCACACCACTACCACCACCAATACCTGGCCTCCCCCTCGGTCGACTCGGCCTCTAAAAAATCGTCTACTATCGAAGCCACCTGAGTTGCCCAAATCATTTCCCACCCCTTAAACACCCGGTGACCCTTATCTCAACACGCCCACTGAGATTCAACAGCTGAATGTGACCCGCTAAAACACATCACAATTCACAAGCTACGGTCATCTCACCTGCATTGGGGACTTCCGACTCAGTTCGCGTGTTGTGTGTTTGTGTGTTTTTAGTTTACAAGTTAGCGAAATGCTCACGAACGGATTGGCCTCGATCAGAGAGATAAACGCAACTTGGCAGCTTTCGAGTCGTGCCGAGTGCGCAGGGGCACACGAGGGTGGCGAGGGGGGCAATTTGTGGTTCGGGGGGGGGAGCCCAAGGCAATTGGAGTTCAATCGTCATCACAGCTTTCGCTCGCTGTATGCGGTCGTACGAGCGTGGTGTAGTAGATGCGTTCCAAACACAGAACGAAAGCGCACGAGGAGACAGCTGCCTGCCGAGTGGTGCGCACAGAGTACACACAAAGTACACACACAGTACACACACACACAGTACACACACAGTACACACACACACAGTACACACATAGTACACACACACAGTACACACACACACTACATATAGTACACACACACAGTACACACACAAAGTACATACACATTTCACACACACAGTACACACACAGTACACACACAGTATACATAGTACATACACAGTACACACAGTACACGTAGAGTACACACATTACACACACAGTGCATGCAGTACACACATATTACACACAGTACGCATAGAATACAGAAAACACACACAGTACGAACACACACAGTACATATAGTACACACAGAGTACACACACAGTACACACACACAGTATACACACAGTACATATACAGTACACACACACAGTACATACACAGTACATACACAGTACACACACACAGTACACACACACAGTACACACACACAGTAAACACAGTACGCACACAGTATACACACACAGTACACACAGTACACACACACAGTACACACAGTACACACATACACAGTATACACACACAGTACACACAGTACACACACACAGTACACACAGTACACACACAGTACACACATACACAGTACACACACACAGTACACACAGTACGCACCCAGTATACATACACAGTACACACAGTACACACACACAGTACACACAGTACACACACAGTACACACATACACAGTATAAATTTCGATTTAAAGCTTTCGTGACTGCAGGGATTCATCTTCTTGGTTCTTTCGGTAAAGTCACGTAGAAGGGAAGTAATAAAATAATAAAAATAAAACATAATAAAATAATTCTCACGACGTTTCGGCCACAACGCAAGCAGCCGTCCTCAGGTGAAAACCAGGTCCGTCGAGGCGACAGAGTCTGAATGAAACAGCACACGAGCTTGGAGCATATATATAAGCTGGGCGCATTGACAAAGGAATTTGCATATCAAGAGGAATTTAGCATATTCATGGGAAATGCAGGAATGTGATTAGTACTGCATATGCATGTGCATTATGCAGGATTAACAGCATCAAAGGGAGCTACAGTTGCTGCTGCTGCTGCAGTTGCTGCTGCTGCTGCAGTTGCTGCTGCTGCTGCAGTTGCTGCTGCTGCTGCAGTTGCTGCCTTATCCATTTTTAATATAACACTATGTATTATTCTACCCACCTTAATGTGTATCACACTGCTATATATTTACTATACAATTACGACACCATACATTACTCTGCACACTGCACCATGCCAGTAAGGTGGGTAGAATAATACATAGTGTTATATTAAAAATGGATAAGGCAGCAACTGCAGCAGTAGCAGCAACTGCAGCAGCAGCAGCAACTGCAGCAGCAGCAGCAACTGCAGCAGCAGCAGCAACTGTAGCTCCCTTTGATGCTGTTAATCCTGCATAATGCACATGCATATGCAGTACTAATCACATTCCTGCATTTCCCATGAATATGCTAAATTCCTCTTGATATGCAAATTTCTTTGTCAATGCGCCCAGCTTATATATATGCTCCAAGCTCGTGTGCTGTTTCATTCAGACTCTGTCGCCTCGACGGACCTGGTTTTCACCTGAGGACGGCTGCTTGCGTTGTGGCCGAAACGTCGTGAGAATTATTTTATTATGTTTTATTTATTTTTATTATTTTATTACTTCCCTTCTACGTGACTTTACCGAAAGAACCAAGAAGACATACACAGTACACACACACACAGTACACACATACACAGTACACACACACACAGTACACACACAGTACACAAATACACAGTACACGCACACAGTACACACAGTACACACACACAGTCCACATACACAGTACACACACACACAGTACACACAGTACACACACAGTACACATACACAGTACACACACACAGTACACACACCACACATACAGTAAACACACACACAGTACACACACACTACACACACAGTACACACACAGTAGACACACTACACACACAGTACACACATACAGTATACACACAGTACACACACACACAGTACACACACACACAGTACACACACACTACACACAGTACACACATACAGTATACACATACAGTACACACACAGTACACACACAGTACACACATAGTACACACACAGTAGACACACAGTACACACAGTACACACACAGTACACACAGTTACACACACACAGTACACACACACACAGTACAAAACAGTACACACACACAGTACACACACACAGTACACACACACTACACACACACAGTACACACAGTACACACACGCAGTACACACACACAGACACACACACAGTACACACAGTACAACACACACAGTACACACCAGCACAGTACACACACAGTACACACATACACAGTACAACACAGTACACACACACCAGTAACACACACAGTACACACACACAGTAACACACAGTACACACACGACACACACACAGTACACACACAGTACACACCAAGCACCACAGTAACACACACAGTACACACACACACAGTACACACACACAGTACACACACACACAGTACACACACACAGTACACACACACAGTACACACACACAGTACCACACACACACAGTACACACACACACACAGTACACACCAGCTACACACACCAGGTACACAGCAGTACACACACGCAGTACACACACACAGTACACACACACAGTACACACACACACAGTACACACACACACAGTACACACACACAGTACACACACAGTACACACACACAGCACTAACACAGTACACACACACACAGTACACACACACACACAGTACTAACACAGTACACACACACACAGTACACACACACAGTACACACACACAGTACACACACACACAGTACACACACACAGTACACACACACACAATGCTGCACCACGTCCTACAGCGCGAACTCGCACAAACCGACCCCGCACAGAGCTCGGTGGAGCCCCGTGGAGTTCAACATCGACCAGGGTCGACCCACTGCTGCCTGAGGACCCTTCCCACAATCCACCACCACCTCCTCCTCCTCGCTCCTCGCGCAGTGCACGCGACCCAAGCCTGAGAACCCGGTCTACTTTATGCAATTAAAACCCATGTAAGTTCTTTTAGTCTACGTATTTTTACATTTTTGAGATTTGTTTTCATTTCCTGTACTTTGCACCACGATCGTTTTCGTTGTTGTTGTTGTTGTATCGTTTGTTCACGTAGCTTTTTGACCCGCCCCTACCGGACATCTGTGAGAAAAATCAAAGTGCTTCATAGCTCATCGGATTTCTCCGGGGTCAATAAAGATGTTGGTTCTATCCGAAACCCGTCGCTCCGTCCCGGCGATGATGTTAATTATAATAAAAAAACTCATTAACATGCCAAACAAACATCCCGCATCTATCCTGGGGAAGCGAGCGTTCAAATCACTTGGCGTGATTTGGCATCGCAGCTATCGTGAGAGATTGTGGAGGTTGCTTGTGGAGGCTTCGATCTAGCAGTGCGTTCAACATGGCTGCTGCTGCTGCTGCTGATGATGATGCTGATGATGATGCTGCTGATGATGCTGCTGCTGCTGCTGCTGATGATGATGCTGCTGCTGATGATGATGATGCTGATGATGCTGCTGCTGATGATGATGATGCTGATGATGATGCTGCTGATGATGATGCTGCTGCTGCTGATGATGATGATGATGCTGATGATGCTGCTGCTGATGATGATGCTGATGATGATGCTGCTGATGATGATGATCTATTCCTGTCTACCGGCATGGAACGTGCTGCCACACTAGAGCATTGTAGTTTGTTCAAAGCGAATATTATATATGTACTCTTTGGGTCTTTCGGTAAAGTCACGTAGGTATGAAATAAAATAAATCACGACGTTTCGGGCGCAACACAAGCGTCCGTCGTCAGGTGGGAAAGCATGGTCTGCTGCTGAGGCAGACTGTTTTAAATGGGTTGAAATGGGAGTATTTTCTGTTGCGATGTTGAGGCTCGGGATTAATTAACTCGCAAAAAAGAAAATACGCGTTAATTGCTGAACGTCGCGTTAATTTGTCGTAATCATTTCTTTTTTGGTAACGACATGACGGATTACCAAGGCCCCGAATTCTTTGGCTTAAGTGTATTTCGAGTGGAGTCATACTCACATCCAGGTTATAAAACATCGCGAAAGGTCACAATCGAATGTTATTAAATCCGCGGGGTTGTTTTGTGTCTTCACGCAGACTAAACTTAGTTCTCAATTGCAAAACGAACTGCAACATCCTCTGTATAATTGTGCAAATCCGAAACCACATGCTTCTACCACCACCACCACCACAACCTACCACCGTCAGCCGTGATCAATCCACTGCTGGATGAAGACCTCCCGATCCGCCGCAGTCTCCCACAGCCCCTCAATGTGACACTAAACCTCGCTCCTTCACGCCGGATGATTGTCTCGCTCCGTCTCCGCAGAGAGGTCCTGCTGCTCCCAAAACGCCTTTGTCTCCTTTGGCTGCTCGAGTTCGTCTCGACCACACGGGCCTCCATCCTCTCCAGCCGCGCGTCTTGCCAAAGTCCCCGTTTTTTTTAAATGTCTGAACAGCTTTAATAGATCACATTCACCTGCGTATGTTCCTCTGATCCACGTGTTCCGTCTGCCCGACGTCTCCGTAATTCCGAACATGCACCTCGACCGATGCTCCTATCTGCACGCGTTTTCTCGCTCTCGAATCCCATTGTCAGTGTTCACTTCTCCCATCCGAGCCGGTGGCAGTGAATTTTCCTCGGTGCAATCAGCAATCAATTATTTGCATTTGACCGTCCGCCGAGGCATATACCGGATTCATCTCCCCTACTCACCTACTCATCCACTCACCCACTCGCTCACTCACCCACCAACTCCGTTACTTACCTACTCATTCACTCACCTACTCGCTCACTCACCCACCAACTCCCTTACTCACCTACTCATCCACTCACCCACTCGCTCACTCACCCACCAACTCCCTTACTCACCTACTCATCCACTCACCCACTCGCTCACTCACCCGCCAACTCCCTTACTCACCTACTCATCCACTCACCCACTCGCTCACTCACCCACCAACTCCGTTACTCACCTACTCATTCACTCACTCACCCACTCGCTCACTCACTCACCCACCAACTCCCCTACTCACCTACTCATCCACTCACCCACTCGCTCACCCACCCACCAACTCCCCTACTCACCTACTCATCCACTCGCTCACTCACCCACCAACTCCTCTACTCAACTACTCATCCACTCACCCACTCGCTCACCCACCCACCAACTCCCTTACTCACCTACTCATCCACTCACCCACTCGCTCACTCACCCACCAACTCCCTTACTCACCTACTCATCCACTCACCCACTGGCTCACTCACCCACCAACTCCGTTACTCACCTACTCATTCACTCACCTACTCGCTCACTCACCCACCAACTCCCTTCCTCACCTACTCATCCACTCACCCACTCGCTCACTCACTCACCCACCAACCCCCCTACTCACCTACTCATCCATTCACCCACTCGCTCACCCACCCACCAACTCCCCTACTCACCTACTCACCTACTCATCCACTCGCTCACTCACCCACCAACTCCGTTACTCACCTAATCATCCACTTACCCACGCGCTCACTCACTCACCCACCAACTCACCTACTCACCTACTCATCTACTCGCTCACTCACCCACCAACTCCCTTATTCCCCTACTCAGCTACTCATCTACTCACCCACCAACTCCCCTACTCACCCACTCATCCACTCACCCACTAACTCCCCTACTCAACTACTCACCCACTCACCCACTCACTCACCCACCCACCAACTCCCCTACTCACCCACTCGCTCACTCACTCACCAACTCCCCTACTCAACTACTCATCCACTCACCTACTCGCTCACTCACCCACCAACTCCCCCACTCACTTACTCATCCACCAACCCCCCTAGTCATCCACTCACCCACTCACTTACTCACCCACCAACTCCCCTACTCATCCACTCACCCACTCGCTTACTCACCCACCAACTCCCCTACTCACCGACTCACCCACTCGCTAGGCGGTGAGTAAAAGGCCAGTTTAAAGAGGTACGTTTTCAAGACAGAACTGAAACAGCTCAAAGATTTATGGCCGTCCCATATGAGCAAAGGCAGAGCTTCACAAAGCTTGGAAGCTGCACAGTGGCAAGAGCCCGAACCACGAGCGTGTCCCATGCGCCGTCACGTGTCGGAGTGGCCACCATGTCCCGGACTCCGTCCAACACTCAATCCGTGTGCGGTTCATTCCCACCCCACGCTGCATGCTACTGTTTTATCGATTGATGGGTTGTTTTTCTCTCTCTCTTTCTATCTCTCTCTCGTATCTGCAGCTTTGCTCACTCCCTAAACCAAAAGCGGGACAGCGATACTGTACAAATGTGCGTTCCCTTGAAATGAAACCTTCATATAACCGATCCCGTAACCCCCGATCGCACTCCTGTATATCGATTTTAATCGATGAAGATGCTCACCCGCTGCCCTTTGCTGCCCTCCCCCCGATATGGACTTGGAGAGGCAGCTGTCATTGACTGTCCCCCCAAACGCCACCCCCGCCCCCTAGCAAAGGTCACGCTAAGTTCAAGTGTTGCGAAACAATCGGTCTCCTTTACGGCAGCTGCTGTTGCTGCCCACCCTCTCGTATCCCGACGATGACCTCTAACCCCCACGCTTTACGAGGGAGCCCACGTGTCCCCTGTCTGACCCCACCGAGAATCTCCCCCACCCCACCACCACCAAACCCGCTCCACTCGCAGTCCCCCTCTCAGAGGTCACAGGTCACCGGGAGCTGCCCTCTGTGTGCGTGGAGCTGTCGTGGGATGGGGTGGGAGAGCTCCTTAACGCCCATAGTGAGAGGAAAATGCAACGTGAGCGCGAGGGGGAGGGAGGCAGATGGCAGCCCGGGTCATTGGGCAGCTAGCGGGTGGCGCTAGGGTTCGGGGCCGAGGCGAGGTCGGGATCTCATTGGCTGTTGTGATCGATATATGTATGTGTTGTATGTGGAACTCTTCTCGCAACTGTGCTAGTCGGAGGTTCTGTATATATATGTACACTTTTCAAACTCAACACGTTCCTCAATAGCACAGCGTTGAAAACAAAAAAGTGTATTTGATAGGCCGTGGAAGGACATCAAAACAGCTTTCGGCCATGTCTATGCACGTGGCAAGTGACGTCATAGACACCCTTACACACGTGGGCGCTGCACCCCAAGGGCTTACCCAGGTGAAGCAGTACATCAAATGTACGGTGCAGTAAGATCATCGTATAGTTTGGTGATTATTTCGTCGTTTGAGGTGTGTACGGTGCTTCTCGTGCAAGACGAGGACAGATCGCGCTCTCGATGAGCTCTCTAGAGCCCCGTACATATTTAGCGGAGGCCCTTCCACCAGCGGGGGGCGTGAGCGAGCACTTGCAGGGGCTGCGCCTTCACCCACCTTACCTGCTTCACAAATGGAAACAAAGTCAACTTTATTTCCTGCGAAAATTATAATTACTGAGGCTGTGCTCATCTGCTGACGCTGCCTGCACGCGACCGTGGTAGGAAATTCCACGTTCCTATGGCGGTTGGGCGGAGGGGTTGGAGGCAGCAGCGCAACTACGGCACGACGTCGTATTCGTTTTATCGACCCCCCGCCCTCGGGAGGAATGATTGTTGGGAGGAGCCACCCACCCACCCGCCCACCAACACCTCGGCTCAAGCCGCCGCAGCAAACTGCTGTTTGTCTAGGTGTGTGTCTCGCTCTGCGTGTCTGCGTGTGTCTGCGTCTCTCTCTGCATGTGTGTCTGCCTATGCTGTCCCCGTGTCTCTGTTTAATCATTCATTCTTACCCGATGACGGTTGCTTGTGTTGCAACCGAAACGTCGTGTTCTATTACAACTACTTGATTTCACTGTCTACGTCACTGCACCGAAAGAACCGAAGATGAAACTCCCGCGGTCGCGAAAAGCTTCGCGTCTCGTGTTTAAACTTTGACGCTTTTGAGAGCTGAGCGCTTGCGGCCCGAGGCCACGTGGGGGCGCAGTGGGCGGCCACGTGACGTGGGGGCGAGCGTTGTGGGCATCGCCGCAGCTACGAAACCTCACGATCCCTACCCCCCAACCCCCCCAACCCCCCAACCTCAACCAGTTCGATTCTCGATCACGGCCAACACCAGCGACGATTGTCTGAAACCGGTGCTGGGCCTCCCCCTAGATCGACTCAGCCTCAAATGAGTTTACCTGGCGCGGTGTGCACAAACGGGCGTGGGTTTGGCCACCCAACCGCCTTGTGCGCTCCGTGGCGGAAAGAATATGTGCTCGCAAACAGCACTTGCCCCCCAAAAACACGGGCTAGGGCTATACGGGGGAGGGGGGGGGGTATTTGTATTTGGGGGAGCGGAGGGGTGGTGGTGAGCGCGTTCCAGTCCCACTTATGCAGCAACACCCGTGACGATTTTACGAAACCGGTCGTTGGGCTAACTCCAGGTACGACTCAGCCTTTAATAAGTATAACCCGTAAAAACAAAGTTTTTCACTATAAATCCTTTATATGCGTGGCGGCTAGAGTCCTCTCGTCCTCTGGCTTGAGATAGCTGCCACCTATGGGTCAGATGATTGCATGCCACCATTAAGCAATTGGTAATTAAATATAATATTTTTGTCCTAAAAAGTGTAAAATTTTTGAAAAAAAATTTCACGAACATTAATTGTCACGCACAACGAGTCTGTGTGGAAAATGTCAGCTCGATTGGATCACGGGAAGTCGGTTAAAAAACGACAGCAAGATTTACACGGTCGTAAGCAAGCAAGCGAACTTAATATAAAGGATTTAAAAATGAATTACAAGATTCGGGTTTTTGAACAAAAAACTAAAATAAATCATAATCGCTAGAAAGACTAAGGCGGCCGGGCGTGGTGTTGGCCACTCACACCACCACCCCCTCTCTCGTGTGTGTGTGTGTGCCTTGCCCGGCCTTCATAGGTGCTCGCTAACAGCACTTGGCTCCCTCCAAGAGTATTGGGGGCATGTTTGCCTTTTGTAGAGTCGCTGCGTTATTGAAGCTCGCCAGGCAAGCACATGTTTTATGGTTGGAAAGAGGAGAGAGAGAGAGAGAGGAAAAAAAGAGTTTGTGGGGAGGAGAGGCTATTTGATTTATGGTGGCACTCATTGGAATGTTGCCAGGGAGGCTGGATTGTGGCTCCGGCGAGGTGAGGAGGAGGAAGGAGGGGGGGGGGAGACGCCTCCCCATGGGACACAGACCCCGCTCCCATCACCCACACACCACCACGTACGGAACGTACACACAGATCTACCAAGGCTAAGATGCGCGCACACGCGCACGCGCGCAGCGCATAAACCACGTACGTTCGAAAGAAAGGGCAAAGATTTAGCACCTCGCCCCTGTAGCCTTGACGGACTGTTGGGGCAAGTGCTGTTAGGGAGTAGCTTTGAAGCCCAGCACGGCACGCGAGAGCAACCAGTCACACGCCCGGCTGCATTTGTCTCCCTGGTGGCAATGTTTAACACACGGCCATCAGGTACTCGTTGAAGGCCGATTCCACATTGAGGAAGGTTCGTCGCTGATGTTGGCCGTCGGCTGGAATCGAAATCGGATCGCCAAGTTCACAGCGCAGCGCGCTAACCGCCACACCACCGCTCCCCACTGCACACACAAAGACAAAGATCCCCCGTATAGCCTTAACAGACCGTTGGGGCAAGTTCTTTTAGCGAGCACCTATGCAGGCTGGCACGGCACACAAGAGGGTGGGTGGCGAACACCACGCCCGTCCGCCTTTGTCTCCCCAGTGCTGATGTTTACACACCTGCACCAGGAGGATACGCATTTAAGGCTGAGTCGACCTAGGGGAGCACACACACGCGCTATATACACGCACGGCACGAAACACTGCAATGTTATTTGCTGGCATACGTGGAGTGAGCGTGCACGCGAATAATCAGGGTAATTGCCTGAAACATTCTTGCCCTTTTCTTCAACAAAATACGCACGCGCGCACGTTTAGCCATTTCAGCCAAGGGCAGGGGAATTGTGATTTAAGGATTACCGTATTCTCAATGAGACCCACCGCATTACCTGTGCCCCCCTACACACTCATCTGGTCGCACGCGCGCGCTCACACCCACGCACCTACCGGATTATAAGACGCACCCACACGCTTTCCTTTAAACTACAGGGCTACACGTGTGTCCGGAGAATAAGGTAGGAGTAGTAAAGGATTAACAGATGATTATTTTTCACATTTACACTTTAACGAATCTCCCCCCGCCGTCACCCCCATTCGAATCAAATAATAATAATAAAAATGATGAAAACAATTGATTTATATTCAACTAGCTTTACTAGCCGGCTTCGCCCGAGACTTGGATTTTTGTCTTGGATTAATATGCGGAGGGTGCGGGGGGGGGGGGGTGCGTGACGTCAGCAGGCACACTGCGTCACGCTGCCGCATGCGGGTGACATCACTGATGTGACGTCACCACTCACTTGCCGTGCAAAATATATCCATTATTGCGCCCCCCCCCCCCCCCCCCCAAATACAAAAGTCTATTTTTATACTTTTTGCATTGTGCGCAGTCTGGAAGCTACCCACATGCCAAATTTCAAGAATGTTGCATGTTGGGAAGTACGCTAAACATTTCGAACAGACACACTTATTCGCAAATTTCCCTTATATATAAACAAAAAAATGGGGGTGAATATAGCGCCCTCAAGTGGCTGGTTCGCAGGTCACGGGGTCAACCCGTCGCATCGTCCCCACACGACCACCACTCCACCGCTGGATGACAGTCTGCCCGCAAGTCACCTGCCGCGACGACTCTCACACCAACCCGCGGACTCGTTCCATCCTCGACTGCCACTCCGATGTTGTTGTTGTTATTCTTCGTCTTCTTCGTCTTCTTCTTCACCAACCTCGTCGTCGTCGTCTGTTTCTAGCCACCACGTGTCCTGCCCAAGCCTCACGTGGTGGCTGATTGCCATCGGTGGAGTTGCGGTGTTTCTCAAACTTTGTTTGGCACCCCTCGGACCACCCAGCCCCTCCCCCCTCCTCTCCCCCTCCAGCCCCCCACCTCTGGTGACAAAACTCATTCCACGTATCTCTCTAAATGGCAGGAAGTCCTAAATAATTTATATTAGCGGAACAAATGTATAATATTTTTACTCAGCTATAAGGTTTGTTTTGGGGAGGTGGGGAGGGGCATTTAGAGCTTGAGACAACATTTTGAAGATGGCATTTAACCCAGAATCTGAACATTTATTTTTCCTGCAGGAATCCGATGCGCTATAAAGCTCTTTTTGCACAGATGGCCAGCGCGGGGTATGAACGTTACAACAACAAACAGTACAAAACGTGATAGTAGTACAGAGTACAAGAAAGGTAAACAAACCACCCAAACAAAACTAAACCGTTCCCATCCTACCAGGCAAAGCCCACTGAGGTATTAACTTATATTTCAGAAGCGACCTGGCCACGATTGATAGCTCAACAAAGTGGCACCTCCGTTTGGACATTTACCAAAATCACCCGCATTGTAACCATCCAGTTGCGTCTCTAGCCAATCTCCATCATTCCATCTCTATCCTCATTTAAACTGACTCAATTGTTAAGATCACTCTAGGTTTAAGTGCGAATGCAGCTTTACAACATAATTGCTCTGACCGTATCAAGTGTGTGTTTATGTTTGTTTACATGCGTAGTTGTGGAATATTTTGCAAGGTGTCTACCTGCAGAGTTTGGCCTTTCAAAAAGAGCTTCTTAGCTCTACGGGCGTGACTCGGGAATTAAACTTCTGATTCTGAACACAACCATATTCATCATAAGGCACGGGGGCGGCGGTCAGGGGGGGTCAGGGGGGAATTAACCCCCCACCCCCCCCCCCAGCAATCCCCAATGATATGTAAATGAATGTGAAACAAAATACGTAAGAAAGTGAACGTACCACGGTGAGTCAGGTCCAGTCGGTACCTAAGAGGTAAACAGAAGCGAAAGCGGTTGCGTTATTACTATTGTTGTTGTTATTGTTGTTGTTGTTGTTATTGTTGTTGTTATTCACACTGCTGTGTCAACACGCGAGCGTACAGGCGGCACGGTGTCATTGCGTGGCACAGTCCAAATAAACATCTCATAGGGAATCAACTTGCGTTTAGAGTATTTGGCCGAAATGAATTTGCACGCGATGGGCCGCTCCGTTGAGCTATCATTTGTGGCCAGGTCGCCTCTAGAAAAAAAGATCAATGCAGCTCAGTGGAGTCTTACCTGGTAACAATAAAAACGATGCTAATAGGTGAGGTAGGCTTAAACGATGGTCGCGCGGTAGGTGCGATTCCCCGCCGTGTTGGTGAACTGCCTCCCCTCGGGAGCCACCACTCCTCGGCTCTCACCGGGGCTCTCATCTCACCATAAATTATAGCGGCCCTCCGTCCGTGCATCTGGCTATATCTGTTGAAGCTCGGAAATCAAAACGAATCGCTCTTTCACGTCTGGCACCCGAAGTATGTTTTATTTGAATGTTTTTTTTTTAAAGCTCGGATTTATTGCAAACGTTTCTCGTTAAACTTTGATGTTGACATTTATTGTCGTTTTAAAGCTTTCGTGACTGCAGGGATTCATCTTCTTGGTTCTTTCGGTAAAGTCACGTAGAAGGGAAGTAATAAAATAATAAAAATAAAACATAATAAAATAATTCTCACGACGTTTCGGCTACAACGCAAGCAGCCGTCTTCAGGTGACTAACTTTGCATTCTTCACCTGAAGACGGCTGCTTGCGTTGTAGCCGAAACGTCGTGAGAATTATTTTATTATGTTTTATTTTTATTATTTTATTACTTCCCTTCTACGTGGTGACTTTACCGAAAGAACCAAGAAGATGTATTGTCGTGTTAGGGGCCCCCGTGTGTGTGCGTGTGTTGCGTGGCTGCACGTGCAGATCACGCGGCTATACACTCGATCCGTGGGATTATATTTTCACTTCACATGGAATGAAGTCCATCGCAGGACGGGACGCGCCATCTCCAATGAAGAGTGCAGGTACTTTGTGGAAAGACGGACATCATGTCGTAGCACGAGAAGGGGTGGGATGAGATTGGACGAGATGGGTTCAGAGTCGTGATGTGGTGGCACGGTAATTTCACTGAAATAGGATGGGATCAAATAAGGCTGGAGTGGAAGAGACAGGAGTGGGTTTAGAGAGGATGACAAGTGGATGATAAGGGATGGAGGGCAGCGAGATGCGAATACATTTTATAGAGGATTCTAAGAAAAGGTAATTCACGTGAAGTGGATGGAATTTTGATAAGAATCGATGTGATGGGTTTAAATGGGATTGGATGGAATCGGGTAGGTATTGGATGGTAAGATGTGGGATTGGACGTGAAGGCATGTGACCAGATGGGAATGGGATGGAAAAAATTAACCCGTAAAAACAAAGTTTTTCACTATAAATCCTTTATATGCGTGGCGGCTAGAGTCCTCTCGTCCTCTGGCTTGAGATGGCTGCCACCTATGGGTCAGATGATTGTCTGCCAGTATTAAGCGATTGGTAATTAAATATTTAATTTGTTTTCCCTAAACAGTGTAAAATTTTGGAAAAAAAATTTCACGAACATTAATTGTCTCACACAACGAGTCTGTGTGCAAAATGTCAGCTCGATTGGATCACGGGAAGTGGGTTAAAAAAACGACCGAAAGATTTGCACGGTCGTAAGCAAGCAAGCAAGTGAACTTAATATAAAGGATTTAAAAAGAAGAAATGCGAAGGTGGGAAGGATTGGGAAAGAGGGTTGATGGCATTGCGAGGAGAATGGGTATGGAAGCAGGCTTTACTTATTTAACACTTCATTAGCCTCACACGCTCCAAATAACGGCCCCCCCCCCCACGTCTGTAAGTAGACACGCGCTCTTTAATTTACGAACTTGCCCCCCCCCCCCCCCCCCAAAAAAAAGGCATAATAACTTTGCAAAGTGAAATCTAATTTACGAAAACAGTTAGGATGTTCTTTTTATTTTAATTGCAAACCGAACGCTGATCTAGACACAGACTATTACCGCTGTACGTACTGCATAATTAATTGTAAATTAACTATTACCTCCCCAGAGAGGCGAGTAATTAATACGCGGTGGAAGCGTGCAATTGCAATTAGCGCGGCATTGTCATCGTGAGTGAATTTTAAGGAACTCGGATTTTTCCGTGTTTTCTGTTTTGCCTGCCGGTTACTGACTGCTAGCTCCTAGTTACATCGTCGCAGCGGGAAGCACTTATACATGCAACGGCTGTGCCACTGGAATTCAATTGCCCCTAACGGTTACTTGTGACTTCTTTTTTTTTGGCTGGGAAATGAAGCTGCACTCACTGGAAATTATTTAATGACGTCCCCCGCACAGACGGGGAAACAGCCGAGGACGGCGGGGTGAGCAGGAGGGAGAATTGAGGGTGAGTTGGAACGATGCGGTAGAACGAAATGTATTAGTTTTTTTTTTCTAACTAGGTGACTTTACCGAAAGAACCTAAAGAGTATGAAATGTATTATTATAATCATCATCATGTTTGTTTACCAAGGAGCAGCCTCACTGAGTCTCGTGACCCCCGTTTTCAAGGGGGGTGCCATGGTGGCGAGATGTTAACTACCTCGCCTGCTATACAGGATGTCGCGGGTTCAATCCCGACTTTGTCGCCAGAATATGTGGAGTTTGCGTGTTTTCCCCGTGGTCGCGTGAATGTTTCTCCGGGTCCTCTGGTTGTTCCCTCCACATTTAGAAGCGACATGGGTGGGTTTAGAGTATTCGGCTGCTGTACATTTACACGTTATAAGCCATTCCGTTGAGCTACCATTTGTGGCCAGGCTGCTTCTGAAAAAGAGCTACATAGTTCAGTGGGCCTTACCTGCTACAATAAAATACAACAATAGTTTAGTTTATTGTTGGGTCAACGTCGAGGTCTGTCAGCTGTGAGAGGGCCTCGGAAGAATGAAAACGACACGAACTGATCTCCCTACTGAAGCCTCTACTATAGCTCAGTGGGCCAGAGCTGGTAATTAAAAAAAATATATTTTTAGTTTACATTTCCAATTGACGTTACTTTCTTCCAAGCTGACAAATGTGGGCCACAATGCTGTTCAATGACGTCATCGAATTATTTAGCGTCAACTTTGGACGCAGACGGCAGTCGTAGCGTGATGTATGGGCAATACGCCCGCAGTATTAACCAGGGCGCCCGCTTGATTTGGAACCGCGAATCTCTGCAACAAGCGGCAAACGTGCTACCACCCTGGATATCAATTGGAACGGTGGATGTGACGAGAGCAGAGGCACGGAGTAGAAGCTTAACAAATAGAGCAATAAAAATCTATGATGATAAATAATAATACTTTTTTTTGAAATAACGAATTTAACAATCATCCCAAAACGTGGGTGAGTTGTTCACGATAACGGAGAGATTCTTTAAGATCCATTTTTGTCGAATTCGGCAAAAACACCCCCCCCCCCTCCCTCAATATATCAAGATCCCACAATACACGGTGGTGTATACGAAACGGTGGGTCCTGAATACGTGAGGTCATGGAGCAGGCCCCAAAACCTGCCCACGGCCCAATTAAAATGAAGCCCTACTGTCGGTCGTGATGTAAATCGTTATATTGCGATAATGATTTGCTATGTTAATTTTAGTCTTCTCGCTTATCCGTTATTGTTTATTTATCCGTTGATTTCACTGTGACTTAAACTAGATTCGAAGCTTTCGCGACTGCGGGAATTACTGTTTGGTTCTTTCGGTAAAGTCACGTAGAAAATCAAATCAAATAATAATCGAATATGACGTTTCGGTTGCAACACAAGCAGCCATCGTCAGGTAAGAATGAATGATAAAACACAGACACGGAAACAACATGTCTCTCTCTCTCTCTCTGCATGTGTGTGTGCCTAAGTTGTTTCCGTGTCTGTGTTTTATCATTCATTCTTACCTGATGATGGCTCCTTGTGTTGCAACCGAAACGTCGTATTCTATTATTATCTGATTTTATTTTCTACGTGACTTTACCGAAAGAACCAAAGAGCAGTAACCGTGACTTTTTGCGTCTGTGGGGGTCGGGCGGTGTTGGTTTTTGTCTGCTGATGAAACCCGATTTGAGGGCGTATTGACTCACTGCAAGGCCGTAGCCAAGGAGTGAACATTTGGGGGGACCAAATCTTCCAGGGGGTCTGGGGGTCCCCCCCAGAAAAAAAAATCTAAATTTGAAAATACATTTTTGCCTAAAATAAAAAAATGTAACTAACATATAGGATGGACTTTTAATTAAATTTTTACAATAATGTCTACAAGTGCATTGTATTACATTGCTCTGTTTTTTCTTTTTTACCTTTTCTTGTTTCATTGTATGTAATGGCAGAGATTATGGATTCATAAAGTACAACCATAACCACAATCATATAAACAGAAATCTATTTTACCGCAATATTTTGGGGGGGGGACATTTTTAACATATTTGAATATTGGGGAGGGGGTGTGTGTGTGTGTCCCAATATTTATTATAATTACCGCCTTGACTCACTGGGCAACGCCAAAGAAACCGCGCGCAAGGTACACACTGCATTGGCGCTTACTGATCTCGGCAGAGCCGCACGCTTTTCTGCAGCGATATCTTGAGCGCCTTCGTCTTCACGTCCATCTTCTCGTCGGCGATCGCCCTCAGGAAGTTGTCCATCTCTGCGGAGATCAACGCGAAAGAGCGCCGTGAGCCACCCTCCCACACACCCCCACCACATACACACACACATACAAAGATCCCCCGTGTAGCCTTAACAGACTGTTGAGGCAAGTGCTGTTAGCGAGCAGCTATGAAGGCCAGAACAGCACGCGATGGGGTGGGTGGCCAGCACCACGCCGGCCGCCTTTGTCTCCCCAGTGGCGATGTTTATACACCGCTCCAGGTACTCATTTGAGGCTGAATCGACTCAGGGGTGGCCCAGGACCAGTTCAGATAATCGTCACTGATTTTGACCGTGTGCGGGAATCGAACTCGGATCGCCAGGTTCGTAGCGCAGTGCTAACCGCTACACCACCGCTCCCCATCCACTACGCACGCGCACGCACGTGGACTTCTCGCGGAATCGCCGAGGCGTTTTGTGTAAAGACGTCCGCACGACACTCGTGTGGCCTCGGCGTTTCGTTCGCTGCGAGGCTCCTGCCCGGGATGGGCCTCGAAATGCCCCGATGACAAACAGCTCGGGGGTGATGCTGCCCGTTGCACCGCCGTTTTGAAAAAATAAGCTGATCGATCAAGTGGGTTTTTTTAGCAGGTAAGATAACAAAAATAATGATATTCTTGGTTCTTTTGGTAAAGTCATGTAGAAGGGAAATAATAAAATAATAAAAATATAAAACAATAAAATTATCTCGACGTTTCGACTGCAACACAAGCAATCATCATCATGATCATCATCATGATCATCATGATCATGATGATGATCATGATAATAATAATAATCATGTTGCAGTCGAAACGTCATCATCATGATGATGATTGCTTGTGTTGCAGTCGAAACGTCGTGAGAATTGTATTGTTTGATATTTTTATTATTTTATTATCTCCCTTCTACGTGACTTTACCGAAAGAACCAAGAATATGAATCCCTGCAGTCACGAAAGCTTTAAATAAAAAAGTAATGATGTAGTTTTATTTGTTTTTAGTTTTTAAGAGATTTTTTTACCCGCCTATTTTGAGCTTTGATGCTTACCACCCGTGTATCGATAGTTCAATGTCAACGTGGATTCTTATTGAGAGAGCACTGTGTGTTGTCGTCTTGGTGTGGTCCGGGACTGTTTTGCTGCCTTGTCCAAGCTTGCATTGAGTGTTGAACAATCGGTAGGAATTGATGCACTTATGCATGTTGTACCTTTATACGTTGTTCATCATAATAAAGGTGTTTTGGGTTAGATGGCAACATCCGGCAAATCTCCCGACGATGCTGGATGTAATTACCAGCGAAACGTCGAACTACTCAAATTGTAAATTCTGTGGATTTACTCTCCAGCACACCGGTGGGCTAAAGTAGTATACTACACTATACACTACACTATACACTACACTATACACTACATACTACACGACTATACAATACACTACTGTACACTACACTATACACTACACACTACACTATACAAGACACTGTACACTACTATACACTACTATACACTACACTATACACTCCTGTACACTACACTATACACTACTATACACTACACTATACACTCCTGTAGACTACACTATACACTACTATACACTACACTATACACTCCTGTACACTACACTATACACTACTATACACTACACTATACACTCCTGTACACTACACTATACACTACTATACACTACTATACACTACTATACACTATTATACACTACACTATACACTCCTGTCATCATCATCATCATGGCTTGGCTTCGCGAACGAAGATCTAGGAAGGACATCCACGTCTTCTGCAGGCACGCTGGTGGCTGAAGAGGCCTATGCGGGACAGGCAGGTCCTGCCACAACAGCTGCAAGTGAAGGTCTCATCTGGGATGGGTGCTGAGGGATGACGGTTCTTCCTCCTTCTCCTTTTGTCCTCCATACGGGCCCTGCGGGTATCTTCGAAGAAGGAGGTGGCCTGGTGGACTGTGTGCCGCCAGGAGTTGCGATCAGCTGCTTGTGTTGCCCACTGACGGTGATCGATGCAGCAAGCAGTGAGGGACTTCTTCAGGGAGTCTTTGTATCGCTTTCGTGGTGCCCCTATGTCGCGATGGCCAGAGGACAGTTCCCCATACAGCACAATCTTAGGCAAGCGGTGGTTCTCCATCCTGGCGATGTGCCCTGCCCAACGAAGCTGTGTCTTGAGGACCATGGCCTCGATGCTGATGACCTTCGCTGACTTGAGGACTTCAGTGTTGGCGACGAAGTCACTCCAGTGAATATTGAAGATTGTGCGCCTTTTATTTGGTTGAGGGGTGTAGGGAGCTCTGGGTAGAGGTAGTACCTTTGTTTTCTGGTAGCTGCACTCAATTTTTGAGTGGACGGAAACACTGGTCCTCATCCATCTCCTAAATCTCTGACGTCTGGCTCCTAGTGCCACACCCCGGTAAACCGCTTCAGCTGGCGGGCTAAACGACGTGAGGGGGTGATGTCAACACTGCATCACTGGGCGAATGAACTCCCACGACGGAGTCACCGGCCAGGGCGGAAGGGTCTCGTTAGGACCCAACGGCCAAGTGTTCGGGACCAAGGCGCGCCACTTCGTTACTGTGGACTGCGGCTGTGGCCTACCAGCTATGGTTTGAAATAGCAGGGAAGGTGGATCTCTTCAGCCTTGGAAGGCCGTCTACCTAGGAGAAGGAAACTCTGATGTAAAACCTACGGCCCGAGGACCTCGCTGTCACCGTCCCAGCTTGCTAGGCCATGGCAGACGAACCCCGGGTTTAAAGGGTGGGGTCAGTTCTGCGCACACTGCACTCCACTTGAAAGCTCCTTTGCGCAGGCAAGAAGGAAATCACGTCTACCCCCCCCCCCCCCCGGTTTCACTAAGTCCTGTAGCGATGGGAAAGGGGCGAACTCGGCAGGTGTAAGATGACACTGGCAGCCGCAGTCTCAATCCTGCATGCAGGCGGCTCAGGCGCAAGTGGTCGTCTGATGATGACCTGGAAACGACATCATCACCCGGCAGCACCCTGAGCGACCAAGCAGCCTTTTCTAGGGACAGCACTGCTTGCTCCACACGGAGAGGGGCCTAGAAAAGGTGGCCTAAACAAAGCTCGTCTCCTCCTCCCTCAGTTGGCTTACCGCGGTCAACGGGCATCTTCATATGCGGTCGAATTACATCAAAGAATCGACGGCGCATCCCACTCGCCTTAAAAGGTGGGAAAGGACTCAAACTCGCATGCTGGAACATCAGAACCATGCTAGACTCAGCTGACAGCACTCGACCTGAGCGACGATCTGCTCTAATTGCACACGAACTCGCTCTGCTGGATGTTGACATCGCCGCCCTCAGCGAAATCCGCTTTTCAGAGGAAGGGAGTCTGAGGGAGCATGGCGCAGGTTACACTCTCTACTGGTCAGGCAAACCAGCGACAGAGAGACGCCGTTCAGGTGTCGGCTTCATGATCAGGGACTCTATCGCTACCAAGCTTGCAAGCCTGCCAACTGGTCACTCTGACCGCATCATCTCAATGCGTCTACCACTTCGTGACCAGCAACACGCAACGCTGCTCAGTGTGTACGCTCCAACTCTCCAGGCAGATCCCGCTGATAAAGACAAGTTTTACTCCGACCTACGCAGCCTTCTGCAGGATATCCCAGCTGACGACAAGATTGTCATCCTTGGCGACTTCAACGCCAGAGTGGGCAGAGACTCGGAAACCTGGAAAGGCGTACTTGGAAGGCACGGTGTGGGCAGCTGCAACGACAATGGACGCTTGTTACTTGAACTCTGTGCGGAACAGCAGCTTTCCATTACCAACACCATCTTCCAGCAGAAAAACAGTCTGAAAACAACCTGGATGCACCCTCGGTCAAAACATTGGCATCTCATAGACTACATCCTTGTGCGCCAGCGTGACCTAAAAGATGTCTTTCACACCAGGGTAATGCCCAGCGCCGAGAGTCACACAGACCACCGTCTTGTCCGCTGCAAACTCAGCTTTCACTTTAAACCCAGACCAAGAAACGGTGGCGCCCCGAGGAAGAAGCTCAAAGTCTGCAGCCTTCAGTCTGCCGTGGTCAAAGCAGCTTTCCAGAAAAGCCTACGATCTAGGCTAGAGGAACCGAGCTGCCTAGGAGACTCGCCTCCGATTCCTGAAGTGCTGTGGGACCGCATCAAAACTGTTGTTCTGCAAACATCTGAAGATACCCTCGGATTCTCCACGAAGAAAAACAGAGATTGGTTCGATGAGAACAACTTAGAAGTCCAGGAGCTGCTGTCAAAGAAGAGATCAGCACACCAGGCCCACCTGGCCCGACCATCCTGCCCGCACAAAAAAGCAGCCTTCCGCCTGGAATGCAGCACCATCCAGCGCAAGCTTCGAGAGATTCAGAACGAGTGGTGGACCAACCTCGCAGTAAAAACTCAGGTTTGCGCTGATACTGGCGACTACAGGGGATTCTACGAAGCCCTAAAAGCGGTATATGGCCCCTCGTACCAAATCCTGAGCCCCCTGCGGAGTGCAGACGGGAACAAACTGCTCACTGAAAAGGACTCAATCCTGAACCGCTGGTCTGAGCACTTCTACACGCTCTTCAATGCTAGCCGCTCAGTCCAAGAACCAGCGATTGACCGCATCCCACAACAACCAGTGAAAACCGAACTGGATGTGGCACCAACATTACAAGAGACTGAGGAAGCCATTAAACAGCTGAAGAGTGGTAAAGCTGCAGGAGTCGATGGCATCCCTCCTGAAGTATGGAAGAACGGAGGCCCAGCATTACACACCAAACTCCATGAATTCTTCGTCTGCTGCTGGGAGCAGGGTAAACTCCCTCAAGATCTCAAAGATGCAGTCATCATCACCCTGTACAAGAACAAAGGGGAGAAATCAGACTGTTCCAATTATCGTGGCATAACACTTCTGTCCGTCGCCGGCAAAATCCTCGCAAGAGTACTGCTGAATAGACTGGTACCCGCAATAGCTGAAGATCACCTCCCAGAGACCCAGTGTTGCTTTAGAGCCAACCGGGGAACCACAGACATGGTGTTTGTCCTGAGGCAGATTCAGGAAAAGTGCCGGGAGCAAAACAAAGCACTGTACGTCACCTTTGTGGACCTGACAAAAGCGTTTGACACCGTGAGCAGGCAGGGACTTTGGAAAATCCTGGACAAGCTAGGCTGCCCACCGAAGTTCCTCACCATGATCGTCCAGCTTCATGAAGACCAGCTTGGACAAGTCAGACATAGCAACAATCTCTCGCAGCCCTTCCCTATTGCAAACGGCGTGAAACAGGGCTGTGTTCTTGCTCCCACGCTGTTCACCATTTTGTTCAGCATGATGCTCCAGCAGGTCACAGAGGACCTCGACGACGCTGATGGCGTATACATCCGTTTTCGTCTCGACGGGAGCGTGTTCAACCTGAGGCGTTTGCAGGCCCACACAAAGACCATGGAGCAACTGATCAGGGAGCTGCTTTTTGCTGACGATGCCGCCCTCCTTGCTCATACAGAGGCAGCTATGCAGCGAATTACGTCCTGTTTCGCGAAAACAGCTCAGATCTTCGGCCTTGAAGTCAGCCTGAGGAAGACTGAAGTTCTTCATCAGTCCGCACCCCAGGAGGAGCACCATCCACCAAGCATCTTCATTGAACAAACAGAACTGAAAGCTGTCCACCAGTTCAGCTACTTGGGGTGCGTCATCTCGTCTGACGCCAAGATCGACAATGAAGTCGACAACAGGCTGGCCAAGGCAAACAGTGCATTTGGCAGACTATACAAACGTGTCTGGAACAACAGAAACCTTAAAAGAGCCACAAAGGTCAACGTCTACAAAGCTGTTGTGCTGACCACTCTCCTGTATGGCGCTGAGTCATGGGTCACGTACCGTCGTCACCTGAGTCTCCTCGAGCGTTTCCATCAGCGCTGCCTCCGCACAATCTTCACACTCCTGTACACTACACTATACACTACTATGCACTACACTATACACTACTATACACTACACTATACACTCCTGTACACTACACTATACACTACTATACACTACTATACACTACTATACACTACACTATACACTCCTGTACACTACACTATACACTACTATGCACTACACTATACACTACTATACACTACACTATACACTACTGTACACTATACACTACTATACACTACACTATACACTACTATACACACACTATACACTACTATACACTACACTATACACTACTATACACTATACTACACACTACTATACACTACACTATACACTACTATATACTACTATACACTACACTATACACTACTGTACACTACACTATACACTACTGTACACTACTATACACTACACTATACACTACTATACACCTATACTAGTAACTAATTAGCACGTGTTTGTTCACGTGACAAACCTTACTGGCTGTGTCGGGTGGTGGAGGGTTACGACACATTTATACTTACGCGATCTCACCCAAACACCTTTATCATGAAGAATATTGGTCGCGAAAGCCAGCTCCGTGGTTAACACGTTATCAATTTATTTTCTCTTATAATTTTTCGTAACACGTTTAGCGTTTTTCTATTTAACACGCATACATTTTTGTTTGTATCGTTTGTTGTTGCGACTCGCTACTGGACATTCTGTTAAAATACCAACCCTGAATAGTCTCATTAAAGATTATCCATCATCAGCCATGATCAATCCACTGCTTGACGAAAGCCCCCCCCCCTCTCCCCAGGCCATCGCCCCCCCCCCCCTCGCGGCTCTGCCAATGGAACACCCCACAGAGGAGTAAGTGGGCATCTTCCTCTCGCGCGCGCCTCCGCCTGTTTCCACTGCTCAGCAGCTTGAGCTCAAGCTCGTGTCCCATCTCTGCACAATCTCTGCGGGCCGTCGTGTCGCTTACGACGGCGGTTCGCTCGTCTCACCCCAGCCCCCCAAACCCATATAATTTAAATGCCCACAGCGGCTGTGAGCGCTGTGGGGCCGTCCATAAATGACGTCACGCGATTTTGAACGATTTTTTACCCCCCCCCACCCCCTCCATCGTCACACGGCGTCACAAAAAGTCAGACCCCCCCCCTCAAATATGACGTCACAAAGCTCTGCCCCCCCCTCAAATATGACGTCACAAAAAGTCAGACCCCCGCCCCTCAAATATGACGTCACAAAGCTCTGCCCCCCCCCCCCAAAACCATATTTCCATCTTGAAAATAAACCATGCTTCAAATCGCTTTAAACTATTGTCATTGTAGTGCGTATTTAATGTGCCGCTGCACTCTGATGTTGTAGGAGAAACATTTATTAAAAAGTATATTTAATTAAGTAGAACGTGTTGTCTTTATTTATTTAAAGTTGCGCATTTTGATGTGACGTCACATTTCTCACCACCCCCTCGTCACACATCGTCACAAATGTCCCCCCCCCCTAGGTGCGTGACGTCATTTATGGACGGCCCTTCTGCGGAAACAGCAGCGGCAGATTCTGTAGGGGCATTTCATTTAAAACTATGAATTTTTATATTTTATTTCACCAGGTAAGGCGCCACTGAGCGAGGCAGCTCTTGCCAGAAGCGACCTGATGATCGCTCAACTAAGTTGCATTAAATTTCGATGTAAAGCTTTCGTGACTGCAGGGATTCATCTCCTTGGTTCTCTCGTTCATAGCATACGCCAAAAACAAACGCTGTCTGTTCGTCGCTTGTGAATTCAACCAGAAAACAAACATTGTTGTCGTATCTTCTTGGTTCTTTCGGTAAAGTCACGTAGAAAGGAAATAATAAAGTAATAAAAATAAAACATAATAAAATACAATTCTCACGACGTTTCGGCCACAACGCAAGCAGCCGTCCTCAGGTGAAGAACAGGGCTGTCGGAAAGACAGCGTTGTCGTAATTCGGACAGCTGACCTCATTGTAAACCCATTCACAGGGCTGCCTTGGAGTGAGTATACACGGCACTACCGCAAGATTACACCACTGTCTACTATACTATTGTGTACCCTACATTCCTATCATCGTATGAGCAGGTTTAAGGCCAAGTAAGGTCGTGGTGGATGTGGCCGGCTGTGACGGAGACGGAAAAACACGGAGACACGGGGAAGAAGACACGGGGACAGAGATACACACAGACAGAGAGACACGGGAGGGTGAGGGGGTGAGGCTCGTGTGTGTGTGTGTGGTGGTGGTGGTGCAGACGCCTCGCCTCTGATGAGTGCGGCCACGTCTCTCGGGAGGCCCTCGTTGTCCATCTTCGATGCCGGCTCGAGGAAGTGGCTCCTGCAACACGAACACGCGGAAGCAGCGAGGAGGAGGGAGAGCCTGCTTATCAAGCCGCTCCATCTCTCTGCGTCACGGTCCCCCACCTGCTGCAACGTGCCCGCAGTCTGCAGCCCCCCAGCGAGTTTCCGTCACCTGAAGCTTGCGGCTGTAAAATTCCTCGCCTGCTACACACGCGGCCCGTGGGTTGTACGTTTGGAGTTTGCGTTTCTCTCGCACGTGACTTTTCTTTCGTGTTGTGCGCGGTGCATTTAGCGCCACAGCGCGTGGATTTATGGCGTTCGTTTTCATTTGTGTTGCTGGTGACTTTGTGTGTTTCATATCGGAATCGCCTCCAGTGCTGCTGCTGCTGGCGGCAATAAAAGTGGTTTAAAAGGCAAGTCTCTTTCTCTCTTTCTCCGTGGTCGTGTGCATTTTTCTCCGGCTGTAGGCTGGAGCCTGGAGCTGTAGGCTGGAGCTGGAGCTGTAGACTGGAGCCTGGGGCTGTAGACTGGAGCCTGGAGCTGTAGACTGGAGCATGGGGCTGTAGGCTGGAGCATGGAGCTGTAGACTGGAGCCTGGGGCTGTAGACTGGAGCCTGGGGCTGTAGACTGGAGCATGGAGCTGTAGACTGGAGCTGTAGACTGGAGCCTGGGGCTGTAGACTGGAGCCTGGGGCTGTAGACTGGAGCCTGGGGCTGTAGACTGGAGCCTGGGGCTGTAGACTGGAGCCTGGGGCTGTAGACTGGAGCCTGGGGCTGTAGGCTGGAGCCTGGAGCCTGGAGCTGTAGACTGGAGCTGTAGGCTGGGGCCTGGGGATGTAGACTGGAGCCTGGGGCTGTAGGCTGTAGGCTGGAGCTGTAGACTGGAGCCTGGAACCTGGAGCTGTAGGCTGGAGCTGTAGACTGGAGCCTGGAGCCTGGAGCTGTAGGCTGGAGCTGTAGACTGGAGCCTGGAGCCTGGAGCCTGGAGCTATAGGCTGGAGCATGGAGCTGTAGACTGGAGCCTGGAGCTGTAGGCTGGAGCATGGAGCTGTAGACTGGAGCTGGAGCTGTAGGCTGGAGCCTGGGGCTGTAGACTGGAGCCTGGGGCTGTAGGCTGGAGCCTGGGGCTGTAGGCTGGAGCCTGGGGCTGTAGACTGGAGCATGGGGCTGTAGGCTGGAGCATGGGGCTGTAGACTGGAGCCTGGGGCTGTAGGCTAGAGCCTGGGGCTGTAGACTGTAGCATGGGGCTGTAGACTGGAGCCTGGAGCTGTAGGCTGGAGCCTGGGGCTGTAGACTGGAGCCTGGGGCTGTAGGCTGGAGCCTGGGGCTGTAGACTGGAGCATGGGGCTGTAGGCTGGAGCGTGGAGGCGTAGACTGGAGCATGGGGCTGTAGACTGGAGCCTGGGGCTGTAGACTGGAGCCTGGGGCTGTAGACTGGAGCCTGGGGCTGTAGGCTGGAGCCTGGGGCTGTAGACTGGAGCATGGGGCTGTAGGCTGGAGCATGGGGCTGTAGACTGGAGCCTGGGGCTGTAGGCTGGAGCCTGGGGCTGTAGACTGGAGCATGGGGCTGTAGACTGGAGCCTGGAGCTGTAGGCTGGAGCCTGGGGCTGTAGACTGGAGCCTGGGGCTGTAGGCTGGAGCATGGGGCTGTAGACTGGAGCCTGGGGCTGTAGGCTGGAGCCTGGGGCTGTAGACTGGAGCATGGGGCTGTAGACTGGAGCCTGGAGCTGTAGGCTGGAGCCTGGGGCTGTAGACTGGAGCCTGGGGCTGTAGACTGGAGCATGGGGCTGTAGGCTGGAGCGTGGAGGTGTAGACTGGAGCATGGGGCTGTAGACTGGAGCCTGGGGCTGTAGACTGGAGCCTGGGGCTGTAGGCTGGAGCCTGGGGCTGTAGACTGGAGCATGGGGCTGTAGGCTGGAGCTGGGGCTGTAGGCTGGAGCCTGGGGCTGTAGACTGGAGCCTGGGGCTGTAGACTGGAGCCTGGGGCTGTAGACTGGAGCCTGGGGCTGTAGGCTGGAGCCTGGGGCTGTAGACTGGAGCATGGGGCTGTAGGCTGGAGCTGGGGCTGTAGGCTGGAGCCTGGGGCTGTAGACTGGAGCCTGGGGCTGTAGACTGGAGCCTGGGGCTGTAGGCTGGAGCCTGGGGCTGTAGACTGGAGCATGGGGCTGTAGGCTGGAGCTGGGGCTGTAGGCTGGAGCCTGGAGCTGTAAACTGGAGCTGGAGCTGTAGGCTGGAGCTGGGGCTGTAGGCTGGAGCCTGGAGCTGTAGACTGGAGCCTGGAGCTGTAGACTGGGGCTGGAGCTGTAGGCTGGAGCTGGGGCTGTAGGCTGGAGCCTGGGGCTGTAGACTGGGGCCTGCGCGTGCAGTGTGCCAGACCTTCTTGCTGTGGGTGTGCGCCGTGCTTAGAGTTCACGAGGCTGCTCGCTCTGACCGCAGGGACCTCGCGGGAAATGATTACACTCAGCACAAGCATTATCGTTTCGGAGTATTCCTTTCTGCACGTCGGCGTCCTCGTGCCAGTGCACGGTATAATGTGCCCGGGAATAGCCTCGCCGAGTCCCAAGGCTCACTCTCGAGAGGGAGTGCGGTCCTGAGTTTTGTGATGGTTGGCCATTTGCTGAGCGAGTGAGACACGTGCTTTGTTTTTGTTTCGGCCACATTTTCGGAAGGGGACAACTTTCGCCGAGAAGACATCATCGGTGTGAGCGCAGCCGCACGTTTGTTGGGGTTGACAGCAGCACGATGATGATGATGGTGGTGGGGTGGGCGAGGGGGTGTTTCCACATGTTTGGGGTCGACAATGGCCCCCGGGCCTTGCAATGAAGAACACTGGGTGAGGCCATCACGCGGTAGTTCTTTGTTTACGTCCAAATTTCTCCTAATTAATATCTCCATAATATCAACATTGAACACAAAACTTGCGTTGTAAGTTTGCTTGTGTTTTTTTTTTGGGGGGGGGGGCTCAAGGTTCACCTGGTGAGGCCATCACGCGGTAGTTCTTTGTTTACGTCCAAAATTATCGTAATTAATATCTCCATGATATCAACAATGAACGCAAAACTTGCGTTGTAAGTTTTCTTGTTGATGAGTCGTTTTATTTTTTTTGGGGGGGGGGGGGGTGGGGGGTCAAGGTTCACCTGGTGCAACAGAAATCAACTTTCAACTTGGGGAAGCGAAACTAAATAACCCAGAGGAAACTAACACCGCTCGTGTGTGTGTGTGGTGGTGGTGGTGCAGACGCCTCGCCTCTGATGAGCGCGGCCACGTCTCTCGGGAGGCCCTCGTTGTCCATCTTCGATGCCGGCTCGAGGAAGTTCCTCCTGCAACACGAACACGCGGAAGCAGCGAGGAGGAGGAGGGAGAGCCTGCTTATCAAGCCGCTCCATCTCCCCGCGCCACGGCCCCCACCTGCTGCAACGTGCCCGCAGCCTGCAGCCCCCCAGCGAGTTTCCGTCACCTGAAGCTTGCGGCTGTAAAATTCCTCGCCTGCTACACACGCGGCCCGTGGGTTGTACGTTTGGAGTTTGCGTTTCTCTCGCACGTGACTTTTCTTTCGTGTTGTGCGCGGCGCATTTAGCGCCACAGCGCGTGGATTTATGGCGTTCGTTTTCATTTGTGTTGCTGGTGACTTTGTGTATTTCATATCGAAATCGCCTCCAGTGCTGCTGCTGCTGGCGGCAATAAAAGTTGTTTAAAAGTCAAAGTCTCTTTCTCTCTTTATCCGTGGTCGTGTGCATTTTTCTCCGGCAGTAGGCTGGAGCCTGGAGCTGTAGACTGGAGCCTGGAGCTGTAGGCTGGAGCCTGGGGCTGTAGACTGGAGCCTGGGGCTGTAGACTGGAGCCTGGGGCTGTAGACTGGAGCCTGGGGCTGTAGACTGGAGCCTGGGGCTGTAGACTGGAGCCTGGGGCTGTAGACTGGAGCCTGGGGCTGTAGACTGGAGCCTGGGGCTGTAGACTGGAGCATGGGGCTGTAGACTGGAGCCTGGGGCTGTAGACTGGAGCCTGGGGCTGTAGACTGGAGCCTGGGGCTGTAGACTGGAGCCTGGAGCTGTAGACTGGAGCCTGGGGCTGTAGACTGGAGCTGTAGGCTGGAGCCTGGAGCTGTAGGCTGGAGCCTGGAGCTGTAGACTGGAGCCTGGAGCTGTAGACTGGAGCTGTAGGCTGGAGCCTGGGGCTGTAGACTGGAGCTGTAGACTGGAGCCTGGAGCTGTAGGCTGGAGCTGTAGGCTGGAGCTGGAGCTGTAGCCTGGAGCTGTAGACTGGAGCTGGAGCTGTAGGCTGGAGCTGGAGCTGTAGCCTGGAGCTGTAGGCTGGAGCTGTAGGCTGGAGCTGGAGCTGTAGACTGGAGCTGTAGGCTGGAGCTGTAGGCTGGAGCTGTAGGCTGGAGCATGGAGCTGTAGGCTGGAGCTGTAGGCTGGAGCTGTAGGCTGGAGCTGTAGACTGGAGCTGGGGCTGTAGGCTGGAGCTGTAGACTGGAGCTGTAGGCTGGAGCTGTAGACTGGAGCATGGAGCTGTAGGCTGGAGCTGTAGACTGGAGCTGTAGGCTGGAGCTGTAGGCTGGAGCTGGAGCTGTAGACTGGAGCTGTAGACTGGAGCTGTAGGCTGGAGCTGTAGGCTGGAGCATGGAGCTGTAGACTGGAGCTGTAGACTGGAGCTGTAGGCTGGAGCTGTAGGCTGGAGCTGTAGACTGGAGCTGTAGGCTGGAGCTGTAGGCTGGAGCATGGAGCTGTAGACTGGAGCTGTAGACTGGAGCCTGGAGCTGTAGGCTGGAGCTGTAGACTGGAGCCTGGAGCTGTAGACTGGAGCATGGAGCTGTAGGCTGGAGCTGTAGGCTGGAGCTGTAGGCTGGAGCTGTAGACTGGAGCCTGGAGCTGTAGACTGGAGCCTGGAGCTGTAGGCTGGAGCTGTAGGCTGGAGCTGTAGGCTGGAGCCTGGAGCTGTAGGCTGGAGCTGTAGGCTGGAGCATGGAGCTGTAGACTGGAGCTGTAGGCTGGAGCCTGGAGCTGTAGGCTGGAGCTGTAGGCTGGAGCATGGAGCTGTAGACTGGAGCTGTAGACTGGAGCTGTAGGCTGGAGCTGTAGACTGGAGCTGGGGCTGTAGACTGGAGCTGTAGGCTGGAGCCTGGAGCTGTAGACTGGAGCTGTAGGCTGGAGCCTGGAGCTGTAGGCTGGAGCTGTAGGCTGGAGCTGTAGGCTGGAGCTGGGGCTGTAGACTGGAGCTGTAGGCTGGAGCCTGGAGCTGTAGACTGGAGCTGTAGGCTGGAGCATGGAGCTGTAGACTGGAGCTGTAGACTGGAGCTGTAGGCTGGAGCCTGGAGCTGTAGGCTGGAGCATGGAGCTGTAGACTGGAGCATGGAGCTGTAGACTGGAGCTGTAGGCTGGAGCTGGAGCTGTAGGCTGGAGCATGGAGCTGTAGGCTGGAGCTGTAGGCTGGAGCTGTAGGCTGGAGCATGGAGCTGTAGACTGGAGCTGTAGACTGGAGCTGTAGGCTGGAGCTGGAGCTGTAGGCTGGAGCTGGAGCTGTAGACTGGAGCTGTAGGCTGGAGCTGTAGGCTGGAGCATGGAGCTGTAGGCTGGAGCTGTAGGCTGGAGCTGTAGGCTGGAGCTGTAGACTGGAGCTGTAGACTGGAGCTGGGGCTGTAGGCTGGAGCTGTAGGCTGGAGCATGGAGCTGTAGGCTGGAGCTGTAGGCTGGAGCTGTAGGCTGGAGCATGGAGCTGTAGGCTGGAGCTGTAGACTGGAGCTGTAGGCTGGAGCTGTAGGCTGGAGCTGGAGCTGTAGACTGGAGCCTGGAGCTGTAGACTGGAGCTGGGGCTGTAGACTGGGGCCTGCGCGTGCAGCGTGCCAGACCTTCTTGCTGTGGGTGTGCGCCGTGCTTAGAGTTCACGAGGCTGCTCGCTCTGACCGCAGGGACCTCGCGGGAAATGATTACACTCAGCACAAGCATTATCGTTTCGGAGTATTCCTTTCTGCACGTCGGCGTCCTCGTGCCAGTGCACGGTATAATGTGCCCGGGAATAGCCTCGCCGAGTCCCAAGGCTCACTCTCGAGAGGGAGTGCGGTCCTGAGTTCTGTGATGGTTGGCCATTTGCTGAGCGAGTGAGACACGTGCTTTGTTTTTGTTTCGGCCACATTTTCGGAAGGGGACAACTTTCGCCGAGAAGACATCATCGGTGTGAGCGCAGCCGCACGTTTGTTGGGATTGACAGCAACACGATGATGATGATGATGGTGGGGTGGGCGAGGGGGTGTTTCCACATGTTTGGGGTCGACAATGGCCTCCGGGCCTTGCAATGAAGAACACTGGGTGAGGCCATCACGCGGTAGTTCTTTGTTTACGTCCAAATTTCTCCTAATTAATATCTCCATAATATCAACATTGAACACAAAACTTGCGTTGTAAGTTTGCTTGTGTTTTTTTTTTGGGGGGGGGGGCTCAAGGTTCACCTGGTGAGGCCATCACGCGGTAGTTCTTTGTTTACGTCCAAAATTATCGTAATTAATATCTCCATGATATCAACAATGAACGCAAAACTTGCGTTGTAAGTTTGCTTGTTGATGAGTCGTTTTATTTTTTTTGGGGGGGGGGGGGGGGTGGGGGGTCAAGGTTCACCTGGTGCAACAGAAATCAACTTTCAACTTGGGGAAGCGAAACTAAATAACCCAGAGGAAACTAACACCGCAATATCCCCCCCCCCCACTCCCAACACGCAATAAAACTCACCGAACGGCATCGAGTTGTACTCAATCGACATGATACTTTCCTTATCCAGGCTTTACTGGATAAACACAGTCATTACGTGATTATTATCAGCATGATGAGACTATGCCTTAACTCTAGATTTGAAGCTTTCGTGACTGGAAGGATTCATATTCTTAGGTTTTTTCGGTAAAGTCACGTAGGTAAAAATAAAAATTTATAAAAGTTAAATAAAAATAAAATAAAAATCACGACGTTTCGGAGGCAACACAAGCTTCCGTCTTCAGGTGGATACAGCACTTGCTACAGCTGTCGTGCTGTAACGGTTCCACCTGAAGACGGAAGCTTGTGTTGCCTCCGAAACGTCGTTATTTTTATTTTATTTTTATTTTACTTTTATTAATTAAATTTTTTTACCTACGTGACTTTACCGAAAAACCTAAGAATATTCGATAACTGTGTGCTAACCGACTCTCTGTGTTACATTGCATTACACTTCCTACCCTGCTTTTTTATAAGTCCATTCTCTCCTCCGGCCGCTATGGGCGGTAATTACACACAACTCCCCCTCTGCTCAAAACCCCTCTCTCTATTTAAGGCCTCGACACAGAGACGTTGTCTCTATGTGTGCCTATGTGTGAGTCTCTGTGTGTCTCTGTATGAGTCTTTCCCTGCTTGTGTATCTGTCTGTCTGTATCCGTGTCTATGTTTTGTCTCTCTCTCAAATTTAGCAATCTTTGGAAGAACGTAATCAACCAGGTGGGGTGTTGACTGTTTTGTTGGCCGACTCTCTGTGTTGTATTGCATTATATTTCCAATTTTACTATGCTTGTTTTCTCATTCATTTGTACCTGATGATGGTTGCTTGTGTTGCAATCGAAACGTCGTATTCTATTATTATTTAATTATATTTATTTTTACATGACTTCACCGAAAAAAAACAATGAGTATTATTAGCCTGTTACAATATTTATGACAATAATCATATTTGGCCTTTATTCACCGGGGAAAAGCCTGGCTGAGTCACTGAGTCTCAAGACCACCTCTCAGGGAAGGTCCTGCCACATTGGGATAGTCGACTAATCCCACGTGGGAGAGAAATCGTTGAGCCAGGTGATGTTCTCATCGTCACCTCACGCACGGCTGAGTGTGAACAGTCCACAAGGCAAGCGAGAAATCTGCCTCCAGCTTATTCAGCCAGTTGAGGGTACTACTCACAAGGTAATACTCACACGGCAATACTCACAAGGCAATACTCACAAGGTAATACTCACAAGGTAATACTCACAAGGTAATTCTCACAAGGTAATACTCACAAGGCAATACTCACAAGGTAATACTCACAAGGTAATACTCACACGGGAATACTCACAAGGTAATTCTCACAAGGTAATTCTCACAAGGTAATACTCACAAGGCAATACTCACAAGGTAATACTCACAAGGCAATACTCACAAGGCAATACTCACAAGGAAATACTCACAAGGCAATACTCACAAGGTAATACTCACAAGGCAATACTCACAAGGCAATACGCACAAGGCAATACTCACAAGGCAATACTCACAAGGCAATTCTCACGAGGTAATACTCCCAAGGTAATACTCGCAAGGCAATACTCACAAGGCGATACTCACAAGGTAATACTCACAAGGCAATACTCACAAGGCAATACTCACAAGGTAATTCTCACAAGGTAATTCTCACAAGGTAATACTCACAAGGCAATACTCACAAGGTAATACTCACAAGGCAATACTCACAAGGCAATACTCACAAGGTAATACCCACAAGGTAATTCTCACAAGGTAATTCTCACAAGGTAATACTCACAAGGTAATACTCACAAGGCAATACTCACAAGGCAATACTCACAAGGTAATTCTCACAAGGTAATTCTCACAAGGTAATTCTCACAAGGTAATACTCACAAGGTAATACTCACAAGGCAATACTCACAAGGCAATACTCACAAGGTAATTCTCACAAGGTAATACTCACAAGGTAATACTCACAAGGCAATACTCACAAGGCAATACTCACAAGGTAATACTCACAAGGTAATTCTCACAAGGCAATACTCACACGATAATTTTCACAAGGTAATACTCACAAGGCAATACTCACACGATAATTCTCACAAGGTAATACTCACAAGGTAATTCTCACAAGGTAATACTCACAAGGCTTACTCACACGATAATTCTCACAAGGTAATACTCACAAGGTAATACTCACAAGGTAATTCTCACAAGGTAATACTCACAAGGCAATACTCACACGATAATTCTCACAAGGTAATACTTGCAAAGCTCCGCACAAATTCATTAAAAATGCAATTGCTTCTCTGCCGTATCTGGGCCTCCAACCCCTAAAATGATCAACCCTTGTTGATCTTCCGTGATCTGACAGATGTTCTGAATTTGATGATGCTGATGATGGTGGTGATGGTGATCATGATGATGCTGATGGTGATGATGATAATTCATTATTGGGTTTGAGCGGGACGAAGGCGGCTGACGGAATGGCAGCTAAAGGAAAGAAACGCGCTCCAGAGGGCGAACGCCGTGGAGATGGAACCATTCAGAGACCAGTTCATGGGGCGCGGGGAGGGGCACGAGGGGGAAGACCTTCATCCAGCAGTGGATAGAAAATGGCTCACGATGTTGATAGCGACCAGACCGTCACCTGTAGCAGTGGATATCGACGAGCCCATGATGACGAATACGATGATGATTATTCTTTGGGTTTTGTGTCTTTCGGTGAAGTCACGTAGATAGGTTCAAAGAAAATAACAAAAAAAACTATCTACGTGACTTTACCGAAAGACCAAATGAATATGAATTCCTGCAGTCACGAAAGCTTTAAGTCACGATGATGATTGTTGTTAAACTATAAACTATTTATTTTTTTCTTCTAGATTTGAAGCTTTCGTGACTGCAAGGATTCATGCTCTTAGTTCTTTCGGTAAAGTCACGTAGGTAAAAAAATGAAATTAAAATTAATAAAATTAAACAATAAAATCACGACGTTTCGGAGGCAACACAAGTCTCCGTCATCAGGTGGGACGTCACAGCCAGATTTGCTGCATCAACTATTTTTCAGAAGCGACTTGGCCACAAATGACAGCTCAGCGAAGTGGCTTATGGCGTTGCAATTGATATAAGCCGGAATACTGTGAAAGCATTTTGATTCTAAACGTGGAGGGAAAACCCGGGGGACCCGGATGAAAATCCACACGACCGCGGAAAGAGAGACAAATATACAGCAGCAGGCATCAAGGCAGGTATCGAAGCACAAGACCTCCTGTTTACCAGGCGAGGGAGTTCACATCTCGCCACCGTGTTGCTGGTGGTGGCGTTGTCATTGTCGTTGTCCACAACACCGCACCCCCATCCAGCCCCGCGTCTCTCTCCATCGCCACGTCGCTCATTGCTCCGTGAACCTTCAAGGGGCTGCTCCGCTAATCGCCTCCACTCTAGCGCGGGGCACAAACACAACCCCGCTCACTTGACCCGCTCGTGCGACGTGAGACGCCTCTTGCAGCTGCGAGGATGAGGAGGGAGGAGGGAGGAGGCTGCGTTCCTAATGCACTCGCTCTGCCATTAATATTTAATGTTGGCTTCTCGCCCCCACCACCACCACCCCTCCCTCCCTCCACCCTCACCCCCTCTCTAAGTAGCTCGCCCACCCACCACCACCACCCCCCCATGCACCCACCGCTCAATCAGCGGAGAGAAGCGGCGACGCTTCGCGAATGTGCGGCGCTAACAATGCGCTGCAATGATCTGCGCGGACAATCGAGAAGATGGTCATCGTCTATGCGCTTTATGAATAAGGCACCCATGCACGAAACGTCGCATGCTGTGTACATAGATATTATCGCATTTTTTTTTTACGAATGTGTATAGTTTCGATTTAAAGCTTTCGTGACTGCAGGGATTCATAGTCTTGGTTCTTTCCGAAAAAGTCACGTAGGTTTGAAATTAAATAAATCACGACGTTTCGGGCGCAACACAAGCGTCCGTCATCAGGTGGGAAAACATTCTTTCCCATCTGATGACGGACGTTTGTGTTGCTTGTGTTGCGCTAGAAACGTCGTGATTTTACCGAAAGAATCAAAGAGTGTGTATAGTGTTGACTGTTTTGTTGTTGCTGTTATTGCCACGAGTAGAGAAACGTTTGCTCTGAAACGGAACGAAGAAACAGCAGTGACGCCGTGCTCACGATCCTCCTGTAGTCGGAGCAGTTTTAATATTTTCTAATGTAATAATAGAATGCCTATATAGTGTCTGCCGAGGGGTTTCTTTGAAATATTTTCTAGGATTCACAGAATAGTTTGGCGAAAGAATCACATTCGTAGGAACGCAAATTTGACGAGTCGGAGCGATTTTTAAATGGACCGTGTCAGCCCCCTGTTCTCGTTGGCCCCACATCTTCTGCACCGCTATCTCGTAGACGTCTTCCGAACCTCGTCTTCCGCCGTTTCAATTCAATCCAATGTTTATCACGTGTAACCAGTTACCCGGCTAGTTTCGGTGGCAACGGAGTCACAGTTGGAGTGGAGAAGTAGCCAAGCCAGCAGCCAGCCAGGAGACTGGAGGCATGGACTCTTTGTATTATCAGCATTATTATGACTACGGGTGCTCATGACGAAATGTGCAGTGGATACCTACGGGCTATCTGTCCATGGATCGTGGTGGTGACGATGATGATGACGATGATGGTGAGAGATGGAGATGATGATGACGATGATGATGACGATGACGATGATGATGACGATGACGATGATGATGACGATGATGATGACGATGATGATGACGATGATGATGACGATCATGATGACGATGATGATGACGATGATGATGACGATGACGATGATGATGACGATGACGATGATGATGACGATGATGATGCACCCACTGCCAATGCATTATCACAAAATGAGAAAAACAAACATCCCCATGGAACACACAAACGCGACAGAAAACGAGACGTAACACAACAACACGAACACAAAACGACGTAAAAGGTGTGTTCGTGCACCACTACCACTTAGCACCGGGGGTTTCATCATCAGCATCATCATCCTCCTCCTGGACATGTGTAAAAACTACCGGACAATCTGTGAAAAAAAGAGCTTTATAGCTCGTCGGATTTCCTCCAGTCGGAATGCCCGTTCTGATTATGGCCACTCCACAGCGCACACGTGCGCGTACTCTGTGGTGCCCTGCCAAGTGTTTGCCACTGCATGGCGCGCTCGGAGGAGGAGGATGAGAGAGATGGTGGTGGCGTTGCGGCGTGGACCCCAAGGATTCTTCCCTTGCCTCTCACCCCCCCACCATCGTCTCGTTCGCGTGACGTTGCCCCCTTCACTGCCTAATGCTCATGCAAAGCTCTTAGAGGGAGGGCAGCTTTATAGATGACTCCTGTCAACGTCGAGCCAGCGAGCCGGGCGAGTGTTTAGGGTCCGTTTAGAGGCGACATCACGAAGAAGACAAAGACCCCCCCCCCCACCACCACCACTCCCACCCCTAGGGCGAGTGCTGTTAGCGAGTAACAGCAGCTATGAAGTTCACGATGGAAAGCTACGGGTTGGCTGGTCTGACCGCCTGCCTTTGCATCCCCAGTGGCAATTCAGTATTTGGACATCGCACCGGGTAACCCGTTTCAGGCCGAGACGACCTAGGAGAGGCCCAGGAACCAGTTGGTATATTCAACGCCTGATGGTGCCCGTGAGCGGGAATCGAACCCGGGTCGCCGGGCTCATAACGCAGCGCGCTAACCGCTACACGACCGCTCCCCGAAATCAAAGACAAAGGTCCCCCGTATAGTCTTAACAGACTGTGGGGGCAAGTGCTGTTAGCGAGTAGCACCTATGAAGTCCGGCACGGCACACGAGGGGGTGGGTGGCCAGCAACACGCCCGTCCGCCTTTGTCTCCCCCAGTATTGATGTTTACACACACCGCACCAGGTACTCATTTGAGGCGGAGTCGACCTAGGGGAGGCCCAGGGCCGGTTCAGGTAATCGTCACAGACACAAACGTGCAAACACACCGACCCACGTGGACTTTACGCTAGAGGGACATGCGCACGTGTGTGTGTGCGTGCGTGTGTCTGTGTGTGTGTGTCTGTGTGTGTGTGTCTGTGTGTGTGTCTGTGTGTGTAATGGGGAGCGGTAGTGTAGCGGTTAGCGCGCTGCGCTATGAACACGGCGACCCGGGTTCGATTCCCATTCACGGCCAACACCGGTGACGATTATGTGAACCGGTCCTGGGCCTCCCCTAGGTCGACTCAGCCTAAAATGAGTACCTTGGTGTGGTGTGTAAACATCGCCGCTGGGGAGACAAAGGCGGTCGGGCGTGGTGCTGGCCATCCACCCCCTCGTGTACCGTTCCGCTCTTTATAGGTGCTCGCTAACAGCACTTGCCCCTACAGTCTGTTAAGGCTATAAGGGGGATCTTTGTGTTTGTAATCGGTGTGTATGTGTCTGTGTGGAAGCTACCTGGTCTGTCGCTCCGCACGAAGCTTCGAGTCTTCTCGGCCACGGTCATTCCCTCCCTTCTCTACGCTTGCGAAACGTAGACCCCCCTAATGGAACATCTTCGCCGGTTAGAAACATTTAGGCTGACCTGCCTACGATCAATCCTGGGTTTAACTAGGCTGGATTGTGTGAGGAACTCACAGATCTTTGAAAGATTTGGGCAAAGTCCCATCGGTGAGCTCCTCCGGCAGGCAAGGCTGCGTTGGCTGGGCCATGTAGCCCGCATGCCCAATCACCGCATGCCTAAACAGCTTTTGTTCGGCTGGATAGAGGGGGCTAAACGGGCGCGGCACGGGCTAGAGAAGAGATGGAGTGATGTGGTACAGGAGGACGTGGAGCTGAGTGGACTTGCCGATGACTGGTACCAGCGGTGTCAAGATCGGCCTCTGTGGAGGAGGCTCGTGAAGGACGCTACTGGGCAGTTGGAGGCAGTCGCCCTCCAACAACAACGGAGGGCGGAGGAGCGACGCTCACAACAACGAGCAGAGCAGCGTGTGGCTAAAGCACAGCAAGTTGTCACAGAAGGGGCACAGGTGGTGCATCAGCCAGTCATCTCTGTCAGTCGACCCGTGGCACATGGGTCTGCCCCGTGACCTCTTGCCAGCGGGCGTTCGACACATCACGTGGCCTCAATGTGCACATAGCCTGGCACAAGCGCCGTGGGGACGTCACCGCCACTTAGTGGCGAATGGCGGTTGTTGTTGTTGTTGTGTCAAACAACCTCGTCGACTGCAAGAGGCGTGGAGATATTCATCCAGCAGTGGATCGACACGGCGCTGTGCATTAGTGTTGTATGATGATGATGATGGTGACTGCTATGTTCACGCATATCTTCAGACCGGTGTGAGTGGCAGTAATTACGCGCTCCCTGGCAGGAAGCGCGGAGCGAATGGGCTCGCGTGGGGGTCAGGGCATTGCGGTCGGCATTCAGGGCTCCTCTCTGCCACAGCCTGACAGCTGATAAACACCCATCGCATACCCACTCATTCCCCTACTCACCTACCCCATCGCATACTCACCCATTTGCCTACCCACCCTACCCATCTCATCGACCACCCAACCAATCCACACACCTACTCCATCTCCTACCCACACACCTATCCCATCTCCTACCCACACACCTACCCCATCTCCTACCCACACACCTACCCCATCTCCTACCCACACACCTACCCCATCTCCTACCCACACACCTACCCCATCTCCTACCCACACACCTACCCCATCTCCTACCCAAACACCTACCCCATCTCCTACCCACACACCTACCCCATCTCCTACCCACACACCTACCCCATCTCCTACCCACACACCTACCCCATCTCCTACCCACACACCTACCCCATCTCCTACCCAAACACCTACCCCATCTCCTACCCACACGCCTCATCCCCTATCCACCTACCCACACACCTACCCCATCTCCTACCCACACACCTACCCCATCTCCTACCCACACACCTACCCCATCTCCTACCCACACGCCTACCTCATTCCCTATCCACACACCTACCCCATCTCCTACCCACCCACATACCCCATCTCCTACCCACACACCTACCCCATCTCCTACCCACACACCTACCCCATCTCCTACCCAAACACCTACCCCATCTCCTACCCACACGCCTCATCCCCTATCCACCTACCCACACACCTACCCCATCTCCTACCCACACACCTACCCCATCTCCTACCCACACACCTACCCCATCTCCTACCCACACGCCTACCTCATTCCCTATCCACACACCTACCCCATCTCCTACCCACCCACATACCCCATCTCCTACCCACACACCTCATCCCCTATCCACCTACCCACACACCTACCCCATCTCCTACCCACACACCTACCCCATCTCCTACCCACACACCTACCCCATCTCCTACCCACACACCTACCCCATCTCCTACCCACACACCTACCCACCCACCTCATCCCCTATCCACCTACCCACACACCTACCCCATCTCCTACCCACACACCTAACCCATCTCCTACCCACACACCCACCCACCCACCTCATCCCCTATCCACCTACCCCATCGTCGGCCCACCTATCCCTTCCCCTACCGACTCACCCAACCCCTTCTTCACTAATTCCCCCCGCTCACTCCCACATCAAATCGCTCCCCCCCCACCTCGAACCGTCCCTCCACTTTCACTGCGGGTGGCCTTGGCACGTCCGCATTAGAACCCCCCCCCCCCCATTCACCCCAAACAGTCCCCACCAAATCCTTCCACCTGGAACTCAAGATAGTTTTGGGTGGAATGGGCGACATCTGATCCATTACCGCTGAGACGTCAGAATCAGAATATTGATTTGTACTGCCCGGAGGAATCCGAGGAGCTATGAAGCTCTTTGTCGCAGTTGTCCACTAAGGGGCGGGTCGTAACGTTACAACAACAAACGACACAAAGTATAGGAAAGGTAAACAAATCAATACAAATACACTTTTTTTTATCTTGCCAGGTAAAGCCCGCTGAAGGGACGTGACCACAAATGATAGCTCAACAAGGTGGCTTAGCACGCATCCACAACACAGAGGTCAACGAACCTTTCTGCACCACGACGCCCATGCCAGGCTACGTGCACGTTGAGGCCACGTGAAGCGTCACGGGACAGCCCCAGGTGGTGCAACTCTGCCAGTCATCTCAGTCAGAGATGCCTGGCAGAGACGCACCAGCTGTGCCCCCTACAAAGACAAAGCTCCCCCGTATAGCCTGTAAAGTCTGCTGGGATGAGTGCTGTTTGCGAGTAGCACCTCTGACGGCCGGCGCGGCACGCGACGGGGAATGGCTGTCCAACACCACGCCCAGCCGCCTTTGTCTCCCCAGAATGTCGTCTACACACCGCACCAGGTCCTCATTTAAGGCTGAGTTGACCTCGAGGAGGCCCAGTACCGGTTCAGATAATCGCCACTGGTGTTGACCTTGAGCGGGAATCGAACTCGGGTCGCCAGGTTCGTAGCGCGTTGCGCTAAGCGCTACACGTGCTCATCACTAGGGGCGTCATCACGCGTCGGTTTACAATCGATTAACTTTTTATTCTTGGTTCTTTCGGTAAAGTCACGTAGAATGTAAATAATAAAATAATAAAAATAAAACATAATAAAACAATTCCCACGACGTTTCGGCCACAACGCATGCAGCCATCCTCAGGTGAAGAACAGGTCTGTCAAAAAGACAGCGTCTCAATGAAACACCACCAGGCTTGGCAGCGTATATTTAAGCTGGGTTGGAGGGGGAAGAGCGCCTTGACAAAGAAATTAGCATATCAAGAGGAATTTAGCATATTTATGGGAAATGTCAAGGCGCTCTTCCCCCTCCAACCCAGCTTAAATATACGCTGCCAAGCCTGGTGGTGTTCATTCAGACGCTGTCTTTCTGACAAACCTGTTCTTCACCTGAGGACGGCTGCTTGCGTTGTGGCCGAAACGTCGTGAGAATTGTTTTATTATGTTTTATTTTTATTATTTTATTATTTCCATTCTACGTGACTTTACCGAAAGAACCAAGAAGATGAATCCCTGCAGTCACGAAAGCTTTAAATCGATTAACTTTTCTTATGTTGACGGTACACGTCTGAATACGCGTGCGTGAGAATCAATGTTTTGTAGGTCTATGGGGCTGATGACTCCTGCAGCCGCAAGAGGCTGCTACGTACACCACAATGTTAACACAAGTTAATTATGTATATTTTTTTAAAATCGAAAAGCGGCTTTTTGAAATCGCGGCGATTCATTTACACGGTCAAAAAAAGCCTCGCTTCATATCAACAATAATATTTTTAAATTTAAAGCTTTCGTGACTGCAGGGATTCATCTTCTTGGTTCTTTCGGTAAAGTCACGTAGAAGGGAGATAATAAAGTAATAAAAATAAAACATAATAAAATGATACAATTCTCACGACGTTTTGGCCACAACGCAAGCAGCCGTCCTCAGGTGAAGAACAGGTCCGTCGGAAAGACAGCGTCGTGAGAATTTTATTATTTTATTATGTTTTATTTTTATTATTTTATTATCTCCCTTCTACGTGACTTTACCGAAAGAACCAAGAAGAACAATAATATTGTTTTCAGGAGAGTCATTCACTGGTTACATTTGGCCAATTCCATTTGTGCACGTGCGTTTATAAAGGGACAAGATTATGTTGCAGGCGGTGAGTCTGGTCCGAAGCAACGAATGTTTACTTTAGTCCGATGTTGGTGGGGCACAAGGTGTTTGTGGCGAGATGTTATTTCCCTCGCCTGGTATGCAGGAGGTCGGGGGTTCGAAACGGACCTTGAGACCTGCTGTATATTTGGATCCACAATACATGTATTTTTGTGTGGGTTAGATCGCGTAAGTATATAAATGTGTCGTTAAAACCCGCCACCACCCGACACAGCCAACTAGTAAGGGTTGACACGTAAACAGAACAATGCCAATTCGTCACTAGCACAGCACTAGTGTGTAGTTTATAGTGTAGTTTATAGTGTAGTGTAGTGTATAGTAGTGTATAGTGTAGTATACTAGTACAGCATCACCGGTGTGCTGGAGAGCAAAGCCACAACATTTACAATCCGAGTACGACGTTTCGCCAGTAATCACAGCTAGCTTCATCAGGCGACGGCCAGATTGTTCGCGAAAGCCGACTTGTTAACCTTTATATTTGGATTTGAAGCTTTCGTGACTGCAAGGATTCATATTCCTAGGTTTTTTTCGATAAAGTCACGGTTTCCACCTGAAGACGGAAGCTTGTGTTGCCTCTGAAACGTCGTGATTTTTATTTTATTTTTTATTTTACTTTTATTAATGTTAATTTTTTACCTACGTGACTTTACCGAAAAAAAAAACCTAAGAATGTATATTTGGAGTTTGTGTCTCTCTCTCTCTCCAAGATCTCGTGGATTTTTGTTTTCTGTGGCTCCTCCGAGTTTTCCCCCTCCGCATAGACAATGGACATCACGCGCTAAGATTATTGCGATTGTTTTGCTGCGATACATTTCCACGTGATATACACTTCGTTGAGCTATCACTTGTGGGCAGGTTGCTTCTGACAAATAAGCTATTAGCCAAGTGAGCTGTACCTGGTATGATAAGAACATTTTTGAGTTGAATTTGTATATATATTTTCAGTGATTCGTTTACATTTCCTTTACTTTGCACTCTTTATCGTGTTTTGTATTGTTTCTTGTTGTAACGTTCTGACCTGCTCAACCGGACATCTGTGAAAAGAGCTGTATAGCCCATCGCATTCCTCCTGCAGTATAAAAACGCATTCTGATTCTGCTTCTGATGCTAATCGCCGTCCGCGACGCTCTACTCGGAGACACTTCCGTCCATTCAGATTCCCACGTTGACAAACAGGGACCCAACCACGTCCGCCTGGGCGATCCGCCTCTCGTCGGTAATGGACACATCACCACCACCACCAGCACCACCACCATCACCATCACCACCAGCACCACCACCACCAGCACCACCACCATCACCAGCACCACCACCATCACCACCACCACCATCACCATCACCACCACCACCATCACCAGCACCAACACCACCACTAGCACCACCACCATCACCAGCACCACCATCACCAGCACCACCACCATCACCAGCACCACCACCACCACCATCACCAGCACCACCAGCACCACCACCACCATCACACTCTGTGAAGAACAAAAGACAGACGACAAAATAGCTCTCGCCAACCAGTACTTGAACCGAACATTTAATTTGTATTTCCCGTTCGCGCGGGGTCCGTTCCGTGTTTTCCGGCCCCCTCCGTGAGTGGCCGCTAAGAACTCCGCGCCACTGATGTAGCCGGAGGCTGCTTCGCTAATAGGCGACCCCTTCTCGCGAAAAAACGCCCCTCACCCTCCTAAAGAGGCAAGGATTCTGACTCTTTAACCCGTGACCCAGACGCCCTACCCCCCAGCCCGCACCCAGCTCCCTCGGGATTGAAACGGGAGAGAAACGCTCATACTTTGAGCTTCCAGCGATTTCTCGCTCTCCCGACTGTCCGTGCTAGAGATCTATTACATCCATCCCCACGCCTCGTCACCATCATCGTTTGCAATTGCATTCAATGAATATGTTCAATTTATGTGGTGGTGATGATGCTGCTGCTGCTGCTGCTGCTATGGCAGTGATTGACAACAACAACCGCCATTCGCCACTAAGTGGCGGTGACGTCACCACGACGCTTGTGCCAGGCCAAGTGCACCTTGAGGCCACGTGAAGTGTCGAACGCCCGCTGGCAGGAGGTCACGGGGCAGACCCAGCAGGTGCCACGGGTCGACTGACCGAGATGACCGAGATGACTGGCTGATGCACCATCTGTGCCCCCTACTGTACCAACTTGCTGTGCTTTAGCCGCCCGGCGCTCCGCTCGTTGTTGTGAGCGTCGCTCCTCCGCCCTCTGTTGTTGTTGGAGGGCGACTGCCTCCAACTGCCCAGTGGCGTCCTTCACGAGCCTCCTCCACTGAGGCCGATCTTGACACCGCTGGTACCAGTCATCGGCAAGTCCACTCAGCTCCACGTCCTCCTGTACCTCGACGTGAAGTGATTGACAGGCACAGTCGAACAGAAACCCTTACGCATTCGTCAGTTCACGGCGCCTTTAAAAATATACCATATTCGCATTTCACAAGTAGTACTAATCGCATATCTGCATTTCCCATAAATATGCTAAATTCATCTTGATATGCAAATTATTTTGTCAAGGCGCTCTTCCCCCCTCCATCCCAGCTTAAATAGTCGCTCCAAGCCTGGGGCTTGTCATTCAGACGCTGTCTCCTCGACAGACCTGTTCTCCACCTGAGGACGGCTGCTTGCGTTGTGGCCGAAACGTCGTGAGAATTATTATTTTTTATTTTATTTTTATTATTTTATTATTTCCATTCTACGTGACTTTACCGAAAGAACCAAGAAGATACTATATTCGTGTTCTCTCTCTTGTGTGTGCGTGCGTTTTAGCGGTCTCGGTTGCATTGTTTAGACCCCTATCTGTCGTATCGCGATGCACGCTGCTTTTGGCGAGAGTTAGATCACAGCATCAGCGGAGACATCGGAAGCACAGACGCCTATGGCAAACCTGGCCGTGCATCGTTGCTATCCACCCGGGCACAATGCACGCTTAACCCCCCCCCCCCCCCTCCTGTAGTGACTGACTCAGAGACACTAAAACTCGGAGGAGGCGCTCTGGTTTATAAACGGCGTCAACAGTTCACACGTTTAGTAACCACGGCTCCCAGATGGTGAAGACGGCGGCGAAGACTCCAGCAGCAGCAGCAGCAGCGTGACGGGTTCCCGCTCCACACGACGGCAGCCCCGAGCTCCCCTACATCCCTCTCGCTGGTTCTCCCCTCCCGGGGCCCTTCTTATACTGGCAGCGTGGCCTGCTGGCTCCGCCCCCGGCCACGTCCCCCTTCTGGAACCTACCAGCGGGTTCCTGATGTGCCCCTTCCGTGACCATTCCTCTACATTCCTCTCGCTGGTCCATCACGTGACCTGCTGCCAGGCAGGGCTGCTGTAGCTGCAGATCGCCTTCCCTGCCAGCAAACAGCGCTATGCTGCTAAGTGACCGATTCTATGCCACTACAACTTGTACTACTACACATAATCGGTTTCTTTTGGGTTAGATCGTGGGATACAAGTGTGCGTGAGTGTGTCGCAAACCTTCATCTTCCATTCGACGTAGTCAATGCGTACAAGTGTCACGCGAAACAAACGTGGATGACCTGACTGACTGCTTCAGCAGCAGCAGCACCGCTGTTGTGGTTGTTGTGGTTGTTGTGATTGTTGTTGCAGGAGATCGATCTCACGAGGTCCGCATGGGCTAACGACGCTTCACCGGGGATTGCATCCCGCCTTCATGAGGCCGTCGAACAGGGGCTCGCATCTCGAGTGAAAACGCTCCCTGATCAGGGTCCTTGAAGTAGATACTAATACGTCATCGCGCGATCTTATTCCATTTTTAAGTTGATTGCTACTGCTATATATAAAAGCACAGAGATTCTTAAAATCCTAAAAATCACGAGGAACGCGGACGTCCTTTGGACGTGACCGTCCGTCCCAGTCTGCCAGCCAGCCAGCAAAACTTAAAAAATGATGATTATTAACGTGCTCACCCGTTGCCAACGAGCCTATGACCGTAGGTATAAAATAAAATAAACCACGACGTTTCAATCGCAGCACAAGCGGTCGTCCTCAGGCGGAAAAGAATATCATCCAGCAGTGGAAGCAGTTCCACCGCTTGTGTTGCGATCGAAACGTCGTGATTTATTCAATTTTTCTACCCACGTGACTTTACCGAAAGAACCAAAGAGTATGGATTCCTGCAGTCACGAAAGCTTCAAATCGAGATTGACCCTGTGACCGTCCAGCACATTCCCGTGGCCACTCGCGCTGCTAACAAGGCCGTGACACGCACGCGCGGCCACGTTGAATGTTGGTTGGCATCGGCCGCAACGCCGCGGAGCGATCGGAAAGGGGTCGTTGATTTAAAGGCAGAAACTGGATAGCCACAGGCGCGCCCTGCATGCGAGGTGGCAGCGTTGGGGGTGGGTGGGGGTCTTTTCTATTGAAGCCAAAGCCACTTTACTCGGGGGCCTGCGTGCGATGGCTGGCTCGTGTGATGATTGCAGGTCCGTGTTAATATGAAATCAATGCGCGCGTGTGTACACATGCTGAGAGCCGTGCGTTGAACGCGGCTTTATACATTATTAGCAGAGGTCATTAATCTCCTCGATCGCTCGAGTCGCGGCGGCCAAACCACGACCGAGGAAGTCTCCTTCCGCGCAGCAGCAGCAGCAGCAGCAGCAGCAGCAGCAGCAGCAGCAGCAGCAGCAGCAGCAGCAGCAGCAGCAGCAGCAGCAGCAGCAGCAGCAGCAGCAGCAGCAGCAGCAGCAGCAGCAGCAGCAGCAGCAGCAGCAGCAGCAGCAGCAGCAGCAGCAGCAGCAGCAGCAGCAGCAGCAGCCACGATACATCCACTGCTGGATTAAGTCATCCGCAAACCCTCACGGCCACGCGATGCTTAACAAATCCATCTCGGCTTCCCCTCCACAATAATTCCATCGCCCCGTCTCTCCCCCGGTTAACGGCCTGTCGGGGTGGAGGGTTGGAGGAGCGACGCTCACAACAACGAGCGGAGCGCAGGGCGGATAAAACTCAGAGTGGCGAGCCACGGGCTGCTTTGGAGGTGAGCGGCAGGGGTGAGTCACGGATGCGACGGAGAATTTGAGAGTGGGAAGCGTTCGTGTTGCGGTTAGCGCACTGCGCTCATGAACAACCAGAGGCCCGAGTTCGATTACCGATCACGGCCACCAACACCAGGGGCCGGTTATTTGAACCGTACACGTTGAACGTATTTCGCATCGTACGTAGCCAACCGTGGCTAATGGGAGGTGCGGAACCAGCGGACTAACTCAACTCAGCGATCACCCCCGAATGCTGCCTTGCAATGCCTCACATCCACCCAACAATCGTAGCCCAACGCTGCCTTTTTTTCTTTCTTTCTTTCAAACTCCAGACGAAAGAGTAAAAAGAACCATTCGGGAAAACAGCTCTGTGTAACTTCATCATCATCAGCAACAGCAGCAGCACCATCAGCATCGTCACGGTGAAGCCATGTTCAATCCGCTGCTGCCTGCCGGCGAACCCTCAACTGTCTCCTCGACAGACCTGTTCTCCACCTGAGGACGGCTGCTTGCGTTGTGGCCGAAACGTCGTGAGAATTATTTTATTATGTTTTATTTTTATTACTTTATTATTTCCATTCTACGTGATGACTTTACCGAAAGAACCAAGAAGATGTCGCCATCTCTCAGGGCCTGGCCCAACGCGGGCACACGCGAGCTCATTCAATCGCTCAAACTCCGCATCGCGAATCTGGGCGACCGCCCCGGGCCCTGTAACCCCCCCCCCTCTTACGGACGGCCCTGCCCTACTCCCTTTGCCTGTTTCGACTACCGCCCACCATCCTTTCCGGCAACGACGCGTCTTTCCCAAGCCCAACTTACTTTTCATTGCAGTCAATGCGATGTGTGTGTGTCTCTCTCTCTTTGGCGTGTCGTCTCCAATCCATGCTGTTCCCCGTTCTCGCCTCTCAGCAGAATCGCAATCAATCAATCACTCACGCACCTCTGCAATGTCGGCTTCGTAACCAATCTTGCCAAGGCTACGTTGCATTGCTTCGCAACCAGTTTCAGATTTGTGTCACCTGCTGTGAACGAATTGTCTTCATTCTCACCTCTATACCAGCCCTTGTTGATGTCTCACTCATTGTGGTGAAGTTTGGCCAAACAACCCCCTCGCCCCATTACCGAGTTCGAATGATGGCTTTAATCTAAGTTGTCTTGTGGTGGTTGTTGTTGTTGTTTGACTTGCATCCCAGTGGTATTTTTGCACAGCGTTGGTGTATGGTGCTTTTTTTCTCGAAGACTTTGCAGTTTTTTCCTGGATATTTCTGTTTGCGCATAGTCACTTTAAGATGTTTTCTTGTTAATGTTTTAGTTTTTTGTTTGTTGCGGTTGCACCCGATTCAAGAGCCGAATGGCTCACATGGCTATACCTAATAAGTGAAACTTAAAAACTGAAACCTATACGGCATGGGGGAAGCCTTCACCCAGCGAGTCAGTCAGCAACACTTTTAAATGCAGGATGATTAAAGAAATGTTAACACTTCTGAGAATGTTCAACAATAGCACGATACATGTTGCCTGCGAGCTCTGGAGGCCACCTGGAGAGGATTCCAGGCACAGCGTTGACAACGATGGCGAGCAAGTGTGAGACTCTGATTTTGTTGAAGCTGTTAACATCACATTTGTTATCACGTCACAGCGTAGCATTGTCCGTTTCTTTTTCCATTGAAAACGACAGTCACCATAGAAGTGTTAACATGTTTTTGAAGCACCCAGTACATAGTATGATACTATTATTATTCTAGTTATGATGCCGATCACATAGCCGTCCAGGATTCTAGTGTTTATTTCCACACCGAAGACGGAACCCTTGGGGGATGGGGTAGGGGAGGTGTCTGTGTGCCCAGCAATTCCCAGGGCGGATGAGCCGAGCGTGTAATCTCCCGAGCCCTCGGCTGACACCTGCGCTCAGAGACAAGCAGCACGGACTGGCAGAGTTGTTTGACCCTTCACAAACTGGGAGAGTGGGGAGGAGGTTGGGGGGTGGGGGGAGATGACGACTATCTTCTCTATCGAAAGGAAGAAGAAAAAAACATGCATAATTATTCAGCAGCTTTGGGCAGAGTGTTAACTCAAATCGATAGGCTTCATTAGGCACGGGGGGGGGGGGGGGGGTTAGCAAATTGGCTCAATCTGCCAATGGCTGAGATTGAGCCGCGACTCGGCGCTGATCCTGTAATCTCGCGTTGACCTCCTGACCCTCTACGGACAAGGGGTCACTCCCGGGTGCCCGGCACGCGTGGCGAGTGAGGAATGGGGAAGCGGGGGGGGGGGGGGAGTCGTGGGGGATAAAGAGATGAGGGAGGGAGGTCTTGGGATTCAGAACCTCGTCATCCCCCCCCCCCCCCCGCGGGCAGACACGGCAGGGGGGGGGGTGAACACGACCACGTGACCAGTTACTTAGCGAAGGGGAATTTGCGGAACAACCACATCACTCTGGGTGCATTCGATCTCATCGGATCTCGGTGAGCAGCGAAGCAGGCGTGAGCCTGGTTAATAGTGGGGAATACCAGGTTCTCGCGGCCCGTTCGCACGGCGGATATGATCGCTGAAACCTACTCGTGTCATTCGTCCACAAGACGGTCGTTGAATTATGAAATGGGAGACTCAGCCAAAAACAATTGGACAGACAGACGGACAAGCGGCTCTCAGCTCGCGGCTACCGCCCCGTGCTGCGTTTTTCCCGGACTGTGCAACTCCGACTTTCGCTGGAAGTCTGTGGAATAAAAAAAATAACCCGTAAAAACAACGTTTTTCACTATAAATCCTGTATATGCGTGTTCAATGGGCCACAACCCAGCCCACATTGGTCTTTGAAACGGGCGGCTAGAGTCCTCTCGTCCTCTGGCTTGAGATGGCTGCCACCTATGGGTCAGATGATTGCCTGGCACCATTAAGCAACTGGTAATTAAATATAAAAAAAAAAAATCCTACAAAGTGTGAAATTTTGGAAAAAACAATTTAACGAAAATAAATTGTCACGCACAACGAGTCTGTGTGCAAAATGTCAGCTCGATTGGATCACGGGAAGTGGGTTAAAAAACGACCGAAAGATTTGCACGGTCGTAAGCGCGCAAGCAAGCAAGTGAACTTAATATAAAGGAATTTTAAAAAAAGCTTCATAGCCCATCGTATTCCTCCAGTCTAAACAAATATCCTGAGTCTGATCACCAAGTAGAAAACATGTTAGCAGAAAGATCACATTTGTGCACGGCCAGGAGCTCTAAAGTGAATTGCCGTGACACCGCCGAATGCACCGGCTCGCTGAATGAGAACGGCGACTTTCACACACGATCACTCGTTGCTCTCCAACGACGTCACTGCTGTGGCACACACGTGGCTGACAGCAGTGAGAAGACCTCTTGAAAAGTCACTCGATGGACCCGTCCTCATTATCAAGAGCGACGTCCAAAACACAGTAGCGTCACTGACGCTGAGAGTCAGAGACAGGGGATGGACACGAAACAGATACGGGGATAGAGTTGGCAAGATGGAAACTTACTCGCGCGGTATACGGGAGGTCGTGGGTTCCATCCTGACTCTGACGCGCTGCATATTTGGAGTTTCCATGTTCTCCACGTGGAGACACAAATGATTAAGCTATGTTTGTTTAACCAGGTAAGGCCCACTCAGCTATATAGTTATTTTTCAGAAGCGACCTGGCCACAAACGATGGCTCAATAAAGTGGATTATCACGTGGCAATGTATAGCAGTCAAATACTCTAAAGCCATGTTAGTTCTCAATGTGGAGGGAAAAAAACTGGGGGACCCGGAGAAAAATCCACGCGACCACGGGAAGAGAGAGAAAACATGCAAACTGCAAACAGGCATGTGCTAGGGTCGGGACAGAACCCACGACTTCATGTATACCAGGCGACGTAGTTAACATCTCGCTACCCGTCAGCCACATGACATTGTGGCATCGTATCAGCCGCACTTGCATGGATAAATGCAAGAAAAAAACACCTGGACCGGGTTTTAACGTGCAGCGTCTCATCAGTAGATGCTTGAATCAATGCTGGCTGGGCTTTCGATATTACGGTCAAGGACGCTCGCTCTCTGGTCCGATTTGGCTTGAGATCGAGTTTGTTCTGTTTGTTGAGATCATGATGCCGGCTTGCTTGAACCAAAAGCTGGTGAACTATTAGATGTTTTTCTAATATTCAAATATGCAGTATATAGACACGGATCTCTTGCAAAAGACACGAGTCCTGGTTCAATGAAAAGCTATTTATATTTAACATAATAATCATTTTGTGCTGAGAACCTCACCTACCTTCTCCTACACAACGGAGCAAAGCCACGTTCTAAACAACAACAACAACAATAACAACAACAATAACAACAACAACAATCACAACAAACGGGCCCCACGGTGGCGAGGAGATGATGAACCATCATCATCACGTGTGATGATCACGTGTGATGATGATTGCTCATCATCACACGCGATGAAACATATCTCGTAGCTCAGTGGACCTTTCCTGCTGATCGAAACAAAAATTCGACAAGATGATGGGATCTCGGGGAGAGGGAGTGGGAGGGGGGATTATTATCTGTGGCACATCGGCGGGGGAGGGGTTGGGCATGCAGACCACCCCAGAGGTCTCGTAGCCATATCGGCAGTGACATGCCACTGAGGGCTACGGGCTGCAGTGCTGACAACACTCACTTCAGCGTCCATCGTCAAGCGGGGAATTCGGTGCCGTAATGAGGCCGAGGTGTAAGCGATGCTTAAGCAATGAGCGGGAGATCAATTTGCAAATCATGATAATAGTAATAACAACGGAATTATGCTTTTGTTGTGTTGGATACCGCGAGTTATTGTAAATCAATACCTCTACGTTTCGGAAGACGGACCGTCATGCTGTGTGTGTGTGTGGGATTTATTCTGAGCGGATTTCAAATAATATATATGAAACACACAAGGAATATAAGAATAAGTTTAACCCTTTCTAGCAATGAAACAGGTGTTAAGATGTTAAAACACCAAGCTGAAACCTTTTGCAAAGAATCCTGTCCGCATTGACCACACACGGTACTTGTGGGTGAACATGCAAACAAAAAGCGTGCTCTGATAATATAATATATGATGCATTGCCCACACCAGAGACAGCTTTCTTTTGAGCCTAGTCTCAAAGTGTTAGACCAGTTTGGTGTTTTAACATCTCAACGCAACTGTTTCATTGCCAGAAAGGGTGAAACCTAATCGTATATTTTGATGCTGGCAAGAAACGTCCCAGACAGAATTAATGTTGACTCTGTTAGGAAATGACTGGCTCTGTGAACCCCGTTTGCCAAATGGCACCAGGCGAATTGTAACCTCACAGCAGATTGATTCGCTTCATTGTGTAGTGGTGTTAACAACTCGCTGTTCGCAAACTGTGAGAGAGCGGATCGTAAACAAGGTTCTCCCGCTCAATCAAACGGTCAGGGTCAAATGGGGTGAGGTAGGATCCAAACGCCAGATTGGGAAGGAGCAATCGGAGGGTCCCACAAGGTGGCTGGGGATTGGACAACCCGGCCACGGACAGGTATAAAAGCCAGAGCGCTGAGAGCTCTTGGCGAGTTCTGCTACACGAAGACCCAAGTCGGCTGAAGACGTCTAGGACCCTGGACCAAGCCCTCCAGTCCTTATCAGGGCTAGGGCTCAGAGTAACCAGTGGTCGGGGAGAGATCCCCTAGGTCCAGCCAGAGGACGCTGGGAGAGCAGGGAGATTAGAGAGCTATACAAGGTCCGGAGGCTGTGTCTCCTCAGGGTAACAGGTGAGGGGACCGTATACCCCCTTAGTGTGATAGCGACTGTGTATTAAGATAATAAACAGTGTGTGCCATAAATAAGTTTAGAAGTCCGTCCTTTACAACACCACAATTGTAACGGAGAGGAACGGGAGATGTCGACGTTCCGACGAAGGAGCCCGTTCGAGTGCGTCAGCTCTGCGGGAGCTGACGAGTTGACGCCGTGGGGACACTTCAGGTACAAGATGAGTTACAAGATGATAATCAGGTCTACTCCGAAGGAGGGGCAAACTTGGCCTGACAATGTCTGAACGCATTCAGGCGGGGGGAGGGTGAGGGGGGGGGGAGTTTAGCAATGCGATGGGGCTGTTTAAAATACACAAGGCGTGGAAGCGCGCCGTTCGAGCGCGACGCGTCCCGAGGAGATGGAGCCATCAAATTGAGTTCACGTGCGGATCGCCCACGTCACGGATGTGTTGCATCGCAAAGGTTGTGAAGTTGTGAAGTTGGTGGCGGCAGCTTTGGGGAGGGGGGGGGGGGGGGCGGGAGCGGGCTGGAGGCCTTCATCCGGCAGCAGGATTGATCACGACCTTCGCGATGGCCACACGCATTCCTACCGGCGTCCATTAGAATTCGAACGCGGACTCCTTCCACGTTCGCCTGGAGTATCGTGCGCGACGACGTTCCGCTTGCGTCGTGGAGAACGGAGCAGGCGCCGCGAGGCGAGCCGCAGGGGCAGGTAGCGCGCGGGACTTTCATTACAACAGGAAACGGCTGCACTCCCCTGCTCAATAGAAGTCACTCGGCCGATCCCACCACCACCACCCCCCCCCCCCCCCCATGCATGACGAGGCCGGTGTCAGGGGCGCTCTTGACGCGTGGTCCCACCAGAGCTGCATTGTCACGCACAGCGCACCCCCCCCCACTCAGCGCCCCCCCCCCCACTCAGCGCACCCCCCCCCCCCACTCAGCGCCCCCCCCCCACTCAGCGCACCCCCCCCCCACTCAGCGCCCCCCCCCCCACTCAGCGCACCCCCCCCCCACTCAGCGCACCCCCTCCCACTCAGCGCCCCCCCCACTCAGCGCCCCCCCCCCACTCAGCGCCCCCCCCCCCACTCAGCGCACCCCCCCCCCCCACTCAGCGCCCCCCCCCACTCAGCGCACCCCCCCCCCACTCAGCGCCCCCCCCCCACTCAGCGCCCCCCCCACTCAGCGCACCCCCCCCCACTCAGCGCACCCCCCCACTCAGCGCTCGATTGCTCGTTCTCTCCCGCATCCTCCTCCTCCTCCTTCATCCTCCCTCCTTCCTCCTTCACTCACTCACTCACTCCGTCCCTCCCGCGACCCCGGCCACTTGGCGGTTCCGCATCTCACAGGCAGCGCATCCATCACGTGCCGTGTCCGGGCTGCTCTCTCGCGCCAGCGGCGAGGAGGGCGCGGGGGGGGGGGGCTGCCTCCACCTCGGAGGGATGTGGAGATGGGGAGGCGGGGGGGGCGGGGGGGGGGGGGAGACAAGAAGAGGGCGACTCTCTGAGCAGGGTTCGCGCAGGGGGTCTTGAGGAAGAGGTGACCTCTTCACCGCCCCCCCCACGCCCCCCCTCCCCCATCACCCCCTGCCTCTCCCACCCCACCCCCAGCCTAGACCCCCACCGCTCCGTCCTCCACCCCCCCCATCTCACCCACACACCAATGCGCGTAGTCACTTTAAGATGTTCCTTGTTCATGTTTTTGTTTTGTTGCGGTTGCACACGAGTCAAGAGCCGCGTGGCTCACAGGGTTTTACCTAATACATGGAACTAAAATAAAAAAAAACTCGATTGGACCAAATACGATTCCTCTCGCCGTCACATTCAACACCCCCCCCCCCCCCCCCCCTGGGTGACCTCCACTTGACCTACGTACTAGAACGGTCATTCGGTCAAATGAGCGCTTGGCATGGGAACGTAAAAATAAAAAGGTCTCCGTCGTCAACATCATCATCACCGAAAGCGCCCGACGAGTGACAGGCTTCCAGCTGATCTTGCATCACCAGGTGAGAACTCGAGAGCGAGAGGACACGATACAGCCGCATTGGCAAGCGTGGCCTCGGTCAGCAAAATGACAAAGGCCACAAGCAGAGTCCAACGAGGAAGCAAACAGAGAATCAGTGGGATAAAAAGCCGAGCTAAGAAAGGCACGCCGCGCGAGGTGCCATCTCCAGGTGTGAAGGCACCCAGGGGCTCGTCTCTGCTGCGTCGTTCCTAACGTCAGTTATTTTGTGCGTACGAATTGACGTTCTTTTTAACACGTTGCGAATGAGGACTAATACGAGTTTATCATCTACTTTTATTCAAGTAGTTTTTTTATGTTAAAAATTGCATTCTCATTTCAAGGAAAAGAAAATCCGTGGCCAACGATGGAAAATTATTTTGCGAATTTCCGGGATGAAAAAAAATATATTATCATCATCATCATCGTTATTATTACGACTATATAACCTGGTTATTTTAATGGGACGCCCTCCGTCCACTGTACCTCCAGCGCTTGCTGTATTGATGAATCACCCCCTCTGGCTATGACAAGGCTCACCCCTGAAGACCTCTGAGAACCCGTGTAAGACCCCTGCAAACCCTTCCAACCCCCGTCCACGACCCCCCACAGAGCAGGATGATGAAGGAAGAGGCGTTCAAAGGAACTTGTCCCCGTGTTAACAAGCAGATTAATCCCCCCCCCACCTCGCATTAGCATTACACAACAAGCGGCTTCCCGTCATTCACGCGGCGTTTGTCTTTAAGTTCAATACGAGACGTCACACGGCGGCAAAATAAGTAACAATGGCGCTGTCCAATCAACGGGTGGCCGCGTGGCGAACCGCAGATTCTTAGATGCGGCCGCGCATCGAGGCATTGTTCGTCCACAACGGAATGCAGCTTTTACATTTTTTTTCGTAAAAAAGTGTGAAGTACACAATTTTTTTTTAACTACATTTATTTGGCCAATCTTTAATTCTAGATTTGAAGCTTTCGTGACTGCAAGGAATCATATTCTTAGGTTTTTTCGGTAAAGTCACGTAGGTAAAACATCAAAATTAATGAAAATAAAATAAAATAAAACAAAAAATCACTCTCTTGGCCAATCTTATTTGACAGACAACTATTACAGGTTTACCATGTTTAGTGGTTGTCTCCTTGTCACAGGTTGAGTCCCAAACAGTACCTCTCCATAACAAAGGCTCACCCTCTTAAGCCTCACCTTACCATAAGAATAAAAAGTGTGCTGTACTTGGCCCTTCCCCCCCCCCACTCACCAACCATTATATAAACGGAGTGGTAGCTCTTGCAATCTCTCATTTACTTGATGCAGCTGTCGTGGCTGCGACGGTACCACCTGAAGACGGAAGCTTGTGTTGCCTCCGAAACGTCGTGATTTTTATTTTATTTTACTTTTATTTATTTTAATGTTTTACCTACGTGACTTTACCGAAAAAACCTAAGAATACACAATTTTTTTTAAATAGCCACAATACACGGGCACGTGGTCAGACGGAGTGATAATAATGAATCGATGGACTGGGACTTGTGACCAGGAGTGGCAGCCAGAACACGACGGAGTGAGTAGACAGCAGTTGCTTGGGACGTCCTTCATCCAGCAGTGGAGTGACCATTGCATGATGATGCTTTATACGTATATTTGTGTATATGCGGTACAGATAAAGCATCATCATAAATATATTTAAAAAACCAGAGAGGGAAGACTTATAGGGAGCGGAATACGCACAGGGGAACGAGACAGACAAAAATTGTTGGTATAAAGGAAAGAATGCAGACAATTCTTGTATATTTCATGGTCAATTGTTGCAAATTTAATGGGTAATTATAATAAATAGAACCGTCCCTAGCGTATGGCGAATCGGGCGACTGCCCCGGGCCCCACGCTTTGGGGGTGGTGCCCTGCGCTTCGACACCACGCTGGTGTCAGATGTAATACTTCCGGTTTAGTTTGATGGCGTCGGGGACCCCACACAGTGGGATGTACCCCGGGCCCAGCACCCCCTGGAGTTGCACCTGAGTCTCCCCACGCTCTCCAACTAAACTACAAACGAAACGTTTTATTTTATATTACCAGGTTAGGCCCACTGAGCTATGTAACTCCTCTTTTTTTTTCAGAAGCCACCAATGATAGCTCAACGAAGCGGCTTATTGCGTGGAATTGTTTAGCAGCCAAATATTCTAGTCGCGTGTTTCTAAATCTGGAGGGAAACAAACGGGAGGACCAGGTGAGTAGTTAACGACCTCTCCCGGTATGCATGAGACCATGGGTTCGATCCCGACCCTGACGCCTGCTGCTGTATATTTGGAGTTTGCGTGTCTCTCCCCGTGGTCGCGTGGATTTTTCTCCGGGGCTTCCGGTTGTACCCTCCACATTTAGAAACACGCGTTTGGAGTATTTTGCCGCTAAAAAATATTTCCACGTGAAATGCCATTTCGTTAAGCCATCGTTTTTGACCGGGCCGCCTCTGAAACGGAGCTATACAGCTGAGTGAGCCTTGCCTGGTAAAATATATGGTTTCAAAAACACCATCAACAGCAATCTTTTAGAGAGACACACATGGGCGAAGGAATGAAGGAGGAAGGACGGAGGAAGGACGGATGAAGGAATGAGGAGGAAGGAGGAGGAGCCAGGATCAGTGCTGCTTCCGGCATCGCCGCTACCCCCGCGATCTGTGATCGCATCTCCCGTAGCCGCGTGCGCTTTGTGTGATGGCATTGGGTCACCGGGGGCTAATGGGCAAACAGCCTCGGGCAGAGAGGGGGTGATGCGGGGGGGGGGGGGGGTGATGCGTGGGGGGGGGGGGTGAGCGCTGTGGTGGGAGGGGTCAGGTGGGTGGGGGTCGGCTCTGGGGGGGTGGACAACAAGTGTCTTGGCGAGTGAGAGAGCGAGCGAGCGAGCGAGCCGGGTCACAAAGCCACAGATTACTCAGAGCAGGTGACCCAGAGGTCAACTGGTGGCGCCCTGACCTTCACGCCCGCCGCTGCCTGCCCCCTTTGCAAGAGGCGGCTGCCGGAGAACGCGCGTGGAGTTTTCTTGTCCGCGGAGTCGAGAGAAGGGATGGACCGGGGCAGGAGGAGGGAGGAGCGGCGATCTGGGATCGCACGAGTGGAGAGACACTGAATACAGATGCACGGGTTGGGTGTCGTGTGGTACCAGGGGTGGAAACTTATGGGGAGCGGTGGTGCAACGGTTAGCGCGCTGCACGACGAACCCCACGACCCGAGTTTGAATCCCGCTCAGGGTCAGCAGCCAGTGATCGTAATCTGAATCGGTCGTGGGCCTCTCCTAGGTCGACTCAGCCTCAAATGAGTACCTGGTGCGATGTGTAAACATCGCCACTGGGGAGACAAAGGCGGTCGGGCGTGGTGCTGGCCACCCACCCCCTCGTGTGCCGTTGCGGCCTTCATAAGTGCTCGCTAACAGCACTTGCCCCAACAGTCTGCTAAGGCTATACGGGGGATCTTTGTCTTTAGGGACGACGATTCTGTAGCCTTATAGCGCGTTTATATAACACGTCATGGTGTACGTGGAATGCTCTTGCCCATAATATCCGGCTACGGCAAAAACATTCGCTTAAAATGGCAAACCCTGTTGACTTAAAACTTTCGTGACTGCAGGAATTCATATTCTTGGTTCTTTCGGTAAAGTCACGCAGATAGAAAATAAATGCAACCAGTCGCATTTGGAGGAGTGCCCCCTCTTTTCTCTCCGCCTGATGAAGGCCGCTTGTGTTGCGATCGAAACGTCGTGGGTTTTTGCTTTTATTTTTAATTGTAATCATTGTTTTTACTTTTTTTTCTCTTCTTGGTTCTTTCGGTAAAGTCACGTAGAAGGGAAGTAATAAAATAATAAAAATAATAAAAATAAAACATAATAAAATTATTCTCACGACGTTTCGGCCACAACGCAAGCAGCCGTCCTCAGGTGAAAACCAGGTCCGTCGAGAAAGAACCAAGCATATGAAACCCTGTTGAGTGTACCCTTGCGTAGTATAGTGACTAACTCACATGTGACAAGAGGCACAATATGGCTCAGGAGCTCAATATCCAATGTCGTGGTCCGCTCGCTACGAGATGCGTTGAGCAGTTGTTAGTTCACGGAGCAATATTGCCGTTCCTCCTCCGTTAGAGGTGCACATACTCCAGCCATTTACGATTCATGGCTCCATCCTATTGGTGGCATCGTGGCCGCGGTCGCACTTTCGCTGCTTGTTGTCTTGACATTTTCATGACCCTGCCGATGAAACTCAAATAGTCAAATAGTCAAGGCAAGGTCCGGAGGTTCGTCCGCTTGTACGAAATATTTCTGGACACTGTCGGTGCGCAAAAGAGCTTCACGGCACATCGGATTCCTCCAGAAAATATTTATACATATTCATACTTTGATTTACAGGCGGAGATATACGCTCTTTGTGTGTGTGTGGGTATGTGTGTGTATTTTGTGACCTCCTTGCCAGCGGGCGTTCGACACTTCACGTGGCCTCAAGGTGCACATGGCCTGGCACAAGCGTCGTGGTGATGTCACCGCCACTTAGTGGCGAATGGCGGTTGTTGTTGTTGTTGTTGTATATTTGTTGTGTCACCACGAATGCAACGCGGAATAACCGAAATTAATCTTTGTGTCCGTCCTTCTCCACCCCGGTTGCGCCCCGAGCATTCACAGCTGATTATTCCATGGGGGGGTCGTCGTCCCCCCCCTCCACCCCGCCAGCCCCCACCACCCCCCCAGGGCACATCGCCCCCATGCCACACTTTGATTGTCAGCGGTAATTACACGTTGCCAATACTTGCTGACGTGTCGTGTTTGTGCATGTGAGCTGCTTCTAGCGTGGGTCTTCACCCACCGAGCGTGTTTTAATTAAGACTTAGAGAGAGAGAGACAGAGACACGAAGAGAGAGAGGGAGAGAAAGATACTGAGAGATACATATTGACAGGTTTACCGTACGCGTAGAGAGACATACAAAGAGAAAACCCTTAAAGACACAGCGACACTGAGAAAGGCTGACATAGGAGGTAGACAATATATCGAGAGAGAAAAACAAGAATAGATACGGCGAGTCACACACACACACAAAGATAAATATACACACGCAGATTTAAAAAAAATAACCTGTAAAAACAAAGTTTTTCACTATAAATCCTTAATATGCGTGGCGGCTAGAGTCCTCTCGTCCTCTGGCTTGAGATGGCTGCCACCTATGGGTCAGATGATTGCCTGCCACCATTAAGCAATTGGTAATTAAATATAATTTATTTTTTCCTAAAAAGTGTAAAATTTTGGATTTTTTTCACGAAAATAAATTGTCACGCACAACGAGTCTGTGTGCAAAATGTCAGCTCGATTGGATCACGGGAAGTGGGTTAAAAAACGGCCGAAAGATTTGCACGGTCGTAAGCGCGCAAGCAAGCAAGTAAGCAAGCAAGTGAACTTAATATAAAGGATTTTAAAAGACAGAGATGCAGACACGTGGCGAGACCAGCAGAGACACACACATGGAGAAAGGCATGGGCGCACGCATGCACACGTGCATCCATGCACACAGGAAAACACTTATGTATATGTGCACACAAACGTGTACAAAGCGAAAGATACCCCTAGAGTATGAACAGACTTTTGGGGCAGGTGCTGTTAGCGAGCACCTATCAAGGCCGGCACGGCACACGAGCGGGTGGGTGGCCAGCACCACGCCCGGCCGCCTTTGTCTCCCAAGTGGCGATGTTTACGCACCGCACCAGGTACTCATTTTAGGCTGGGTCGACCTATGGGAGACCCAGGACCGGATCAGATAATCGTCACCCGGTGTTGGCCGCCAACGGGGATCGAACTCGTGTCGTAGGGTTCGCAACGCAGCGCGGTTACCACACGTGCACACACAGGTGCACACACACGTGCACACACACACATGCACACACACACACACACGTGCACACACACACACACGTGCACACACACACATGCACACACACACACGTGCACACACATGTGCACACACGTGCAAACACACACACGCGCACACACACACGTACACACACACGTGCACACACACGTGCACACACACGTGCACACACACACGTGCACACACACGTGCACACACACACGTACACACACACACATGCACACACACACGTGCACACACGTGCACATACACACGTGCACACACACGTGCACACACACGTGCACGCACACACACACGTGCACACACACACGTGCACACACACACGTGCACCCCTGCCAAGCTTCTGGCTGTCATAAACGAGAATAAATGATTTGCAGGTTTCGCATCCAAGCCAGCCCGGTGAATGATCAAATTCCCATGAAAATATAGAAATTAATAAATAAAACCAAGGAGTCTACGTGAATATTCGGTGCCGTAGTAGGAGCGCAATTTTTTTATTTAATATTTTTTTCTTGCCCAGGATACCAATGCCCTCCAGAGGACGCATGACTTATACCAGACGCGGGCAGGAATGCAGGGGCACCTTGTGAAACTGGACTGGGAGCCCCTTTTCTTTTTAAAATAAATATATTTCATGTTTCTAAATTATTTCTCGCGGACTGTATCCGTAGGCTGCGCCATCATCACAGACAGACGTCGTTAACGCCGCACAGATGTCAGGCAATGCGCTGCCCACGTTGGCTTTGGCCAGATGCCCCCTCCCCCCGCCCCCCCCCCCACTGCTGTCTTCCCAAGTGCGGAGTCAGACGAGTGAACGTGGGTGCCATGCATGGCGAACCCTGCTTGCATTCCACCTAGTTACCCATCTCGGCGTGGAAAATTGAAAAAAAAAAACATCAGAGCGTGTGACTTATATACTGCCATTGTCATTTACCTTATTGGTCCGGGAAAACCCGCACTGAGTCGCAGGACTAATTTGCAGGAGGGTCTTGCCGCGGCTGCTACTTTGTTTTAACGATGCATTCACGTTAGGGGCCTTTCGGCCAATTAATGATCGCGAGCTGTGTTTATTATTCAGGTGACAACAACAAGATGGAAACAGACGGCGATCATCTTCTTGGTTCTTTCGGTAAAGTCACGTAGAATGGAAATAATGAAATAATAAAAATAAAACATAATAAAATAATTCTCACGACGTTTCGGCCGCAACGCAAGGAGCCGTCCTCAGGTGGAGAACAGGTCTGTCGGGGAGACAGCGTCTGAATGTGCACACACACGTACACACACACAGACCTGTTCTCCACCTGAGGACGGCTGCTTGCGTTGTGGCCGAAACGTCGTGAGAATTGTTTTATTATGTTTTATTTTTATTACTTCCCTTCTACGTGACTTTACCGAAAGAACCAAGAAGATGAATCCCTGCAGTCACGGGGTCACCTCATCGAGACCCACCCGCGAGCAGTAGAGGGCAGATCCACAACAACATCGGTGTGGAACCTCATTTGCCGGTAAAAAATATGATAATTGTTTTTTACCCTTGTATCTGGCAACAAAACTGACACCTTTTTTTACAAAGAGTCATGTTAACATAGACCACAATACCTGCAGTCATAATGCAAACAAAAAACACAACTCTGATAATGTATGCACTGTCCTTGAAGTTGATTGGTCCACACCCGAGACAGCTTTCCTTAGAGCCTAGTCTCACATGGGTTGGACCAGATGACGCCAAAAGGCGCACAACTCAAAGACAATGCACCATCAGAGTATGAGAGCTCGGGGCAAGCATCTACACTATGGGAACCTCATTTTCCAGTAAAAATATGATAATTGTTTTTTTACCCTTATATCTGGCAACAAAACTGACACCTTTTTTACAAGCAGTCATGTTTGCATAGACCAGATTCCAAAGAACACAGGATGAGATGTTACTATCCTTTGTGCAAGCACTTCCAAGAGTTCATGAACAGTGAGTCTGGTGAAATTTGGGGAGCGCATCGTCAGTAGTGACCCTTTGGTTCCTAGGGTGTTTCGGCCTTTCATACTATACACAATACCTGCAGTTATAATGCAAACAAAAAACACAACTCTGATAATGTATGCACTGTCCTTGAAGTTGATTGGTCCACACCCGAGACAGCTTTCCTTAGAGCCTAGTCTCACATGGGTAGTCACATGGGTAGTCACATGGGTAGTCTCACATGGGTTGGACCAGATGACATCTGTGTGTGCGGTGATCCAGCGACCCTCGTTGCTGCATTACAGGGCTATGATGAAGCCAGTTCGTCTGAAGTCGTCTGGTTTGATGCCTTAACACGACAGCAGTGGATAGATCACAGCAGTCGACGACGATGACGATGATGAACGTCACGTGCGTGGTTTTGTAGAGTTTGCTGCGAGTTGCAGAAAAAGTACAACAACAGCAACACAACTTATCTCGCCGCACAAACGAGCATTGATTGGAAGGCGCGCTCCTAATTATCACTGCCAAACTTCGAGTTAGGAGACAGAGAGATTCAAATGCGGCAAAACGACACGCAGACACACAGAGAAGGGGGGGGGGGCACAGAGACACCGATGTGCCCCCCAGTATCTCAGACACACAGAGAGGGGGGCACACAGAGACACGAAGTGCCCCCCAGAGTCTCAGACTCACAGAGAGGGGGGCACACAGAGACACCGATGTGCCCCCCAGTGTCTCAGACTCACAGAGAGGGGGTCACACAGAGACACGAGGTGCCCCCCAGTGTCTCAGACACACAGAGAGGGGGGGCACACAGAGACACGAAGTGCCCCCCAGTGTCTCAGACACACAGAGAGGGGGGGGGGTCACACAGAGACACGATGTTCCCCCCAGTGTCTCAGACTCACAGAGAGGGGGGCACAGAGACACGAAGTGCCCCCCAGTGTCTCAGACACACAGAGAGGGGGGGCACAGACACGAAGTGCCCCCCAGTGTCTCAGACTCACAGAGAGGGGGGCACAGAGACACGAAGTGCCCCCCAGTGTCTCAGACACACAGAGAGGGGGGCACAGAGACACGAGGTGCCCCCCAGTGTCTCAGACACACAGAGAGGGGGGCACAGAGACACGAGGTGCCCTCCAGTGTCTCAGACTCACAGAGAGGGGGGGGCACAGACACGAAGTGCCCCCCAGTGTCTCAGACTCACAGAGAGGGGGGGCACAGACACGAAGTGCCCCCCAGTGTCTCAGACTCACAGAGAGGGGGCACAGAGACACGAAGTGCCCCCCAGTGTCTCAGACACACAGAGAGGGGGGCACAGAGACACGAGGTGCCCCCCAGTGTCTCAGACTCACAGAGAGGGGGGCACAGAGACACGAGGTGCCCCCCAGTGTCTCAGACTCACAGAGAGGGGGGCACAGAGACACGAGGTGCCCTCCAGTGTCTCAGACACACAGAGAGGGGGGCACAGAGACACGAGGTGCCCCCCAGTGTCTCAGACACACAGAGAGGGGGGCACAGAGACACGAGGTGCCCCCTAGTGTCTCAGACTCACAGAGAGGGGGGCACAGAGACACGAGGTGCCCCCCAGTGTCTCAGACACACAGAGAGGGGGGGGCACAGAGACACGAGGTGCCCCCCAGTGTCTCAGACACACAGAGAGGGGGGCACACAGAGACACGAGGTGCCCCCCAGTGTCTCAGACACACAGAGAGGGGGGGGCACAGAGACACGAGGTGCCCCCCAGTGTCTCAGACACACAGAGAGGGGGGCACAGAGACACGACGTGCCCCCCAGTGTCTCAGACACACAGAGAGGGGGGCACAGAGACACGAGGTGCCCCCCAGTGTCTCAGACACACAGAGAGGGGGGGGCACAGAGACACGAAGTGCCCCCCAGTGTCTCAGACACACAGAGAGGGGGGGGGGGGGGTCACACAGAGGCACGATGTATCCACCAGCGTTGCGAGATCGCTAACCCTGGCGCACGGAGACCACCCCATCGGCACGAAATTAGTACCGACAGCCACAAGTGATCGAAAGCCTCCTAATAAGCTGCTCGTTTCTGAGCGCGCGCGTGTGTGTGTGCGTGTGAGAGAGAGAGAGAGGAGTTGGTGGAAAAAGAATTAGAGAGAGAGAGGCTGGGGGGAGAGAGAGCGAGAGAGCTGTGGCCGGACGTGTGAAATTAGAGACGCTCTCAAAATTAAGTGATTGCTACCACGCGCTCGCTCGCTCGCTCGGCGGCGGCGGCACAAAGTCGCCTTATAAACCCGTCCGACGCGAGTCGCCCTAATCGGCCGGACGAGAGGAAGCAATTTTCTGGCTGAGGTCACTTTAATCCCCCCCCCTTCTACCCCCCCCCCCCACTCCCTTCCCCCCCCCAAAAAAAAATCCCATTTCGTCCGTCACTCACGGAGTGAACTCTTCGCTTCCGAGATTTCACGAGGTACCCGACCACGGTGCAAAGCAGCGGCGGCGGTAACCACTTCCATTCCCTGACCCCCCCCCCACAGAGAGAGAGAGAGAGGGGATAAAGAGGATGGGGGGTGTAGACCTGGGACCCGTGGACCCCCATCAAACGGGCACGGCTCTTATTGGACATGGTCGGGTTCGTTTCAAGCGAGGCACGCGGCTTCCTTTCAACTCGCTCTCTGTTTGCGGCCACGGTTGAAGGGTGTGGCAGTCGGTGTCTGTGTGTGTGTCGGTGTGTGTGTCTGTGTGTGTGTCTGTGTGTGTGTCTGTGTGTGTGTCTGTCTGTCTGTGTGTGTCTGTGTGTGTGTCGGTGTGTGTGTGTCTGTGTGTGTGTCGGTGTGTGTGTGTCGGTGTGTGTGTGTCGGTGTGTGTGTCTGTGTGTGTGTGTCTGTGTGTGTGTCTGTGTGTGTGTGTCTGTTTGTGTGTCTGTGTGTGTGTGTCGGTGTGTGTGTGTGTGTCGGTGTGTGTGTGTCTGTGTATGTGTCTGTGTGTGTGTCGGTGTGTGTGTGTGTCTGTGTGTGTCGGTGTGTGTGGTGGGGAGCGGTAGTGTTAGAGGTTAGCGCGCTGCGCTACGAACCTAGCGACCGGGGTTCGATTCCCGCTCACGGCCAGAATCGGTGACGATTATCTAAACCGGTCCTGGGCCTCTCCCTAGGTCGACTCAGCCTCAAATGAGTACCTAGTGCGGTGTGAAAATATTGCCAATTGGGGAGACAAAGGCGGCCGGGCGTGGTGTTGGCCACTCACCCCCTCGTGTGCCCTTTTGGCCTTCATAGGTGCAACTCGCTAACAGCACTTGCCCCAACAGTTTGTGCAGGCTATACGGGGGATCTTTGTCTTTGTCTTTGTTTCCTGTGTATGTGTGTATTGGGGGGGGGGGGTAGAGTTTAGCGCATTTCGCTACGGCGATCCGAGTTCGATTTCCACTTGAAGAATCTAAACCGGTCCTGTCTCCGCTCCCCCCTTTCTAGGTCGACTCAGCTTGAAATGAATACAAATTACGCTCGACTACAGAATGCAGTCGGCAGCCGCGCGCAGGCTAAGCGAGCAACGGGGGAACGGGGGGGGGGGTGCAACAGACGGCAGGAAAGGGAGGAGGAGGAGGAGGGGGGGCTGTGGGGTGGTGGTAACGTGGGGGAGGGGTAGAGGGTGGGGGGTTTGGAGCTGCTGAGGGCGAGTGGCTAAATGTGCCCAATTTGCTGGGTCAGCGCTGAGCAGCCAACACTCGCACGCGCCCTTCACGTTGAGCGGATGGCCGCGGTGCATGCTGGGCTCGCTCGGCTCGTGTCCCAGTCAACGCGGTCTGGCGCTCTCCAATTGACACCCGCGGTTCACGATGCGATGTGACGATGATGATTGTCGCGCACGCAGGCACACCACACCCCCCCTCTCTCTCTCACCGTTGCTGCTCAATCCACTGCTGGATGAGAGTGTCACCGTCGCAAACTTTCGGGTCGTCAAGATTATTTTTCAAACTGCGTTTCGAGACGTTTCGAAAATTCGCATCACTGCGCAAACCTTCGTGTCACATCCACGACGCATTCAGAGATGTACAGGGTGGCCCAACAGCCACAATAAGAATGTGATTTTTTCTCTGGAGGAATCCGATGAGCTATTAGACTCTTTTTTTCACAGATGTCCAGTAGTTTCACAGATTACTCTTTGGTTCTTTCGGTAAAGTCACGTATAAAGATAAAATAATAAATTAAATATCTTTATACGTGACTTTACCGAAAGAACCAAAGAGTAATTCCTGCAGTCACGAAAGCTCCAAATTAAGAGTTTCACAGATGTTCAGCAGACAGGTAAGAATTATTTCATGTTTATGTGGAATGTCCAACACTGGCATCAGAGAGCCAGTGGCGGTATTACAGTACCTACTGAAGTTATCATAATAAATTGCTATTTAAATTTGTGAAATAAAGATTACCATCTGTATTATTTGCGCCTTGAGCGATGTCCCAATTGAAGCTCTCATATTTATCATACGCAATAAATGACGCTCTCAGGAACTCATCTCCATATATACGATTGTATAATGACCTCAATTAGCACTGATTCGATTAGCGCTCAGTTTTTGCCAGGAACGCATCTTGAGCACTAAGCGAGGTCAGCCTGTATTTTTTTTACGATGTGGGGTGTTCCCATTATTTGGAAATTATAGAATCAGGATCATCAGCGAGATGTGAACTAGCTCGTCTGGTATACAAGCTGGATTCGATCCCGACCCTGACGCCTGTTCGCATGTTTTCCCCGTGGTCGAGTGGATTTTCCTCCGTGTCCTCCGGGTTTTCCCCTCCACATTTAGAAACACGCGTTTAGACTATTTCGCTGCTATACATTTCCACACGAGCCACTTCGCCGAGGCATCGTTTGTGGCCAGGTCGTTTCTGAACAAAAAGCTGCATAATTTCGATTTAAAGCTTTCGTGACTGCAGGGAGACGCTGTCTCCCCTGAGGACGGCTGCTTGCGTTGTGGGCGAAACGTCGTGAGAATTATTTTATAAAGTTTTATTTTATTATTTTATTATTTTCATTCTACGCGACTTTACCGAAAGAACCAAGAAGAAGAGCTGCATAGCTCAGTGGGGTCTTCCGTGGTTAAAAAGCAAAAGTCGTTTATTTAGACTGGAATCGATCAGAGCTTTGAGGCTTTTCTCAACCCTTGATCAATTTCGGCCTTTTATTCTGCAGGTCGCGTCGCTGTTGATCGTGGGTCCAGGTGGAGGGCATTGTTTTCTGTCCCTTTTAAATGCTAAGCCGGGTTGGGGGGGGGGCAATGCCCGGGGCTTTGATGCGGCAACGATTTCCGCCTTTCGCCCCCCCTCCCCGCGTCTCCTGACCACGCGCGCGGTGGGTGGGAGGGAGGGCTGGGAAATTCAGAGACACCCACCCAACCCAAGCCTGGCCGCCTCTCTGATGCCGCCTTCTCACGAACCACTTGAATGAAAAAAGAAAGGAAGCGTGCCGATCCGGTGGGGTGGTTCGGCGTCTTGGATCTGGGCCCAGTCCAACGCCGCCCGGCGATAGTGAGTGAAGTGGGGGGTGGGGGGGAGCTCACAGCGGGACTCGAGGTTCCATTGACTGAGGGGGGGGGGTCCTGTACCCAAAGGGGATCGTTCCCGATGAGATGGAGCCCTGGCTGCAGTGGTGCCGGTGATGTGCGCCAGGCAGGAAGATCATCTCGCGCGCCGAGCAGAGGCTCGAGGAGACGTGCAGCGTTTTTCCCCGCATCGGTGCCATCGATACCAGGAGCGTGTGCGTGTGTGTGCGTGTGTGTGCGTGTGTGTGTGTGCGTGCGTGTGTGCGTGTGTGTGCGTGCGTGTGTGCGTGTGTGTGCGTGTGTGCGTGTGTGTGTGTGCGTGTGTGTGCGTGTGTGTGTGTGTGCGTGTGTGCGTGTGTGTGGGTGTGTGCGTGTGTGCGTATGTGCGTGCGTGTGTGTGTGTGCGTGTGTGTGTGCGTGCGTGTGTGCGTGTGTGTGGGTGTGTGCGTGTGTGTGCGTGTGAATGTGTGCGTGTGTGCGTGCGTGTGTGTGTGTGTGCGTGTGTGCGTGTGTGTGAGTGCGTGTGTGTGCGCGTGTGTGTGTGCGTGTGTGTGTGTGCGTGTGAATGTGTGCGTGTGTGCGTGCGTGTGTGTGTGTGTGCGCGTGTGTGCGTGCGTGTGCGTGTGTGTGAGTGCGTGTGTGTGTGCGTGTGTGTGGGTGTGTGCGTGCGTGTGTGTGCGTGTGAATGTGTGCGTGTGTGTGTGCGTGGGTGCGTGTGTGCGTGCATGTGAATGTGTGCATGTGCGCGTGTGTGTGGGGAGCGGTAATGCAACGGTTAGCGCGTTGCGCTACGTACTCGGCAACCCGAGTTCGATTCCCGCTTACAATCAACATCGGTGACGATTATCTGAACCGGTCCTGGCCCTCCCCTAAGTCGACTCAGCCTCGATTGAGTACCTGGTGCGGTGTGTAAACATCGCCGTTGGGGGAGGCAAAGGCGGCCGGGCGTGGTGCTGCCTACCCATCCCCTCGTGTGCCGTGCCGCCCGTCATTAGTGCTACAGGCTAACGGCACTTGCCCCAACAGTCCGTTGAGGCTATTCAGGGGGAGTGGGGGTCTTTGTCTTTGTGTATGAGAGAGCGGTGAGGAGCGGAGGGGTGGGTGAGAGGAAGAGATGGAATGGAGAGAGCGGTGGGGGGTGGGAGATTGTAAGAAGTGTCGAGGGAGAAGGGGGCAGGGAGAGAAAAGGCGAGAAATGGTGAAGTGTCGAGGAGAAGAGAGAGAGGGGGGAAGAGAGAGGGGGAGACGACAGTGTATGGAGAGAGAGAGTGAGTGTGAGATAGCAGAGTATTTCGGAGATGTCGCGAAAGGGAGATATGAGGGTGAGAGAGGAGGAAGATAGCTGGAGATATATCGAGGGATAGAGAGAGGGGAGTGTTCAGATGTAGCAAAGAGTGGAGAGAGACTTTGACTTTAAAACAACTTTTATTGCCGCCAGCAGCAACAGCACTGGAGGCGATTCCGATATGAAATACACAAAGTCACCAGCAAACAAATAAAAATAAACGCTACAAATCCACGCGCCGTGGCACTAAAAGCACCGTGCAATACACTGAATAAAAGCCACGTGGTGGTGGTTGTGGTGCTGGTGGTGGTTGTGGTTGTGGTGGTTGTGGTGGTGGTGGTTGTGGTGGTGGTGATGGTGGTGGTTGTGGTGGTGGTTGTGGTGGTGGTGGTCATCGCGCACGCCACGGTGACGAGCGAGCGCTTCAGACGGTGAACACCACGAGGTGCCGTCCACGCTGCTGCAAAGAGGGGCTTGTCCGGCTCCCCAGCGCTCGAAGAAGACGCGCTGCACATCACCGACATGTGTGTGGTACATGGCGTGCTCCAGCCGGAGGGGGGTGGGGGGTAAGAGAGAGGTGTCGAGAAGGGGAGTTAAAAGAGGGGGCAGAGGTGTCAAGAAATATCGAGAGAGATGAGAGAGAGAGAGAGAAAGTGAGACGGTTAGGTGTCGTGGGAGCCACAGACGGAGAGAGATCAGAAGGAGAGCGACTACGGGGGGAGAGGACGCGATGCGGATGAGAAGGAGGAGGTCGTGGGAGAGGAGAAGACATTAGCTCTCATTTTTTTTTAGAGACAATGAAAAAAAAATCCTCAAGTTACAGAGAAATTCCACGTGCGGACAATTCTTCCCTAGACGGCAAAAGCACCGACGGTGTCCCCCCCCCCCCCCCCCGGCCCGCCCGCTCCCTCACTTTCAACGCAGCAGGAAGGGGGCCCCCCATCGGATCTTCCTCCGCGCGTGACAATCGTTCCGTACGCTTCCGACTCGAGTTCGATTCCCGCTCACGGCGATTATCCGAAACGGTCCTGCTGCCTCCCGCGGGTCGATTCAGCGCCTCTAATGTGTACCTGGTTCCGGCGGGTAATGATAAAAAATAAATGTTAAATCGCTCAGTGGGTCTTACCGAGTAAAGTCAAATACAATCTTTCTTTAGTTTGAAGTGGCGCCTGGAAGTGCACTTACCCCAACAGTCCGCTTTAGCGGCTATACAGAGAACCTTTGTCCTATTTTTTGCCTTTGCTGGTGGAGAGCGGTGGTGCAATGGTTAGCGCACTGCTCTACCATCGATTCCCCGTTCACGATGCCCTTTTACAGTGGCGAACATTTTCACCAGGGCCTCCCCTAGGTCGACTCAGCCTACAATGAGTGCCTGGTGCCGGTGTGTAAGAAACGTCGCCACTCGGGAGACAAAGGCGGCCGGGCGTGGTTCCAGCCACCCATGCCCTCGTGTGCCGCGCCGACTTTCATGGGTGTTCGCTGGCAACACTTGCCCCCAGAAGTCTGTTAAGGCGACAACGCGGGCACGAATCATCTATAGATTCTAGACGATATCGTCAAGATGCTAATCTGTGTCCAAAGAACTATCTCATTATATATATATAAAACCACGTGTTCTCTCGCATTCTCTTTCTCTCTCGTTGTCCATGAGCGCGCACGTTATATTTGATTTCGTTTGTAAACACGCACGCAACGCACGCACGTACGCGAACGGACGTTGTGAAACACCTTCGGTGATTTCCTTTGTTTGTTATCTTGGTGCGACTGCGTTCCTCCCAAGGGTGTTGCCGGGGTCAAAAGGTTATCTTGTGTCTCGAGAGCGTGGAGCTGGGGGATGGGGGCCGACTTCTTGACCGCCTCCTTCTGTTAGCACTGCACCCCCCCACCGAGCCCCCCACCCCCGACATGCCCACTCCACACACGCCTCTTTCCTCTCTCCTCCTCCTCTCTCGCTCTCTCTGGTGATTCAGATTATATCGTGCCGAGGACTCGACAAGTCGCCCATTATGTTGCGTTGTTTGTTCTGGTGGGTGTCGCTGCAGGCCGAACACGTGACGCACAATCGGAAGAAAGGTCGCGAGTTCAAACCCCGGTCGCGGGGGAAGGGGGTCAACTGAACCCATCACCACCTCATCACCACCACCAACATCATCATCACCACCATTATTATCACCACCACCATCATCCACCGCCATCATCACCATCATCACCACCATCATCATCATCACCACCATCATCACCACCACCAACATCATCATCACCACCATTATTATCACTACCATCGTTATCACCACCATGATTATCACCACCAACATCACACCATCGTCATCATCATCACCATTATTATCACCATCACCACCAACATCACCATCATCATCACCATGATTATCACCACCATCGTTACCAACATTATTATCACCATCACCACCACCAACATTACCATCATCACCACCATGATTACCACCATCATCATCATTACCATGATTATCACCAACACCACCACCACCACCATCATCACCATCATCATTACCACCACCACCATCATCATCATCACCACCACCATCATTATCACCACCACCACCGTCATCAATGTCGTTACAGACAAAGATCCCCCGGATAGCCTTAATCGACTGCTGGGACAAGTGCTGTTAGCGAACGCCTTATGAAGGGGGAGGGTGGTCATTACCACGTCCGGTCGCAATTGTCTTCCTAGGAACGATGTTTACGCATCACACCAGGGACTTATTTGAGGTACAATCAAGTCAACATAAAGCAGTCTACATTGACAGTACGTCCTATAAACCGTCCATTCTAAGGGACGCCACGGTAGGGTGAGGTGCGGCTTTCAGCCGGAAAGTTGCGGGTTCAGTGCCGAGTTGGGTTGAGTTTGCTCAGCCCCGTTGTCCCTCTAGGGCATTGGCACTGCCTCTCACCCTGTGGGTGCACGCAACTCCCTGGGGGTGCGAGACACAAGGCCAGATTTTTATATTTTATACATGTTGAAGGTAAATAATCTTAAACACAAACGAGGCACGGGCCCGTAACGACAACTTGCTGTGTTTCAAACTCGATTTGAAGCTTTCGCGACCGCAGGAATTGCTCGTTGGTTCTTTCGGTAAAGTCACGTAGAAAGAAAATAAATTAAATACTAGAGTACGACGTTTCGATTGCAACACAAGCAGCCGTCATCAGGTTGCGTGTGTTGAAATCTAAACGTCGTCCTTTACCGAAAGAACCAACGAGCAATTGCTGTGTTTCATCAAACCATCGTATTTATGAACATTATAGATGTTTTGTTTGTTTCCAATGAGAACCAAACGGGTGCAAGTCTGCAGTCAGGGTTAAGGAGGCACTGCTCGAGGGATCGATACAATGAGTGCCGCATTGTGGCGTCGAGTCGAGAGTGGCTTTATTGTGGAGCGTCTCGCTCCCGCCGTAGGACTGTGGAATGTCCCACCACCGGCCCAGGTGATGAACATCGCCGCGACTGCTCACCTGAGCAGCGATTGCTCATTTTGACTTGAAGAAGATTCGACAACAACAACAACAACGACAACAACAACGACGACATGTGGTCACAGTTTTTATTATTATAATAATTATCATGATCACTTGACACTCGGGCTGATACAAACTATTTACAGCATTGCGGGTGGACAAACCAAGGCGAGCTGGAGGAGTCGGTGGACAAGGACAACAACAACAACAGCGGTATCAACAACAACAACAACAGCTGCCACTCGAGGCTTGCATAGCTATGAGAGTCGTTCCTCAGTATCACGTCGGCGTCGTGTTTGTGTCACCTCCGGCCTTTGTCTTCGATTCTCTCGCGGATGGTGGAGGCCACCGGAGCTTTGCAACGCCCACATCTAGATGGGGAACTCGTTTCTTTGGAACTGCGTATTCTCTGGGTCTGTCGGTAAAGCCACGCAGATAGGTACTGCTCTATCTGAATTCCCTGCAGTCACGAAAGCTTTAAGTCTTTAGAACTGCTTTGTGTGTGTGTTTTTAAATCCTTTATATTAAGTTCGCTTGCTTGCTTGCGTGCTTGCGTGCTTGCTTGCTTGCTTAGGACCGTGCAAATCTTTCGGTCGTTTTTAACCCACTTCCGTGATCCAATCGAGCTGACATTTTGCACACATACTCGTTGTGCGAGACAATTAATGTTCGTGAAAAAAGTCCAAAATTTTACACTGTTTAGGGAAAACAAATTAAATATTTAATTACCAATTGCTGAATACTGGCAGACAATCATCTGACCCATAGGTGGCAGCCATCTCAAGCCAGAGGACGAGAGGACTCTAGCCGCCACGCATATCAAGGATTTATAGTGAAAAACTTTGTTTTTACGGGTTATACTTGTTAGTTTTGTTTTGCTGGCCTCTCCCCCGACCTCCGATTCGCACGCTTGGCTACGTACGGTGCGGAAGAAGTTCAACATCCAAACCATAC
>NC_083799.1:18303520-18333350 GCF_015708825.2 Lethenteron reissneri | reverse complement strand
GCAGATTCTTAGATGCGGCCGCGCATCGAGGCATTGTTCGTCCACAACGGAATGCAGCTTTTACATTTTTTTTCGTAAAAAGTGTGAAGTACACAATTTTTTTTTTAACTACATTTATTTGGCCAATCTTTAATTCTAGATTTGAAGCTTTCGTGACTGCAAGGAATCATATTCTTAGGTTTTTTCGGTAAAGTCACGTAGGTAAAACATCAAAATTAATGAAATAAAATAAAATAAAACAAAAATCACTCTCTTGGCCAATCTTATTTGACAGACAACTATTACAGGTTTACCATGTTAGTGGTTGTCTCCTTGTCACAGGTTGAGTCCCAAACAGTACCTCTCCATAACAAGGCTCACCCTCTTAAGCCTCACCTTACCATAAGAATAAAAAGTGTGCTGTACTTGGCCCTTCCCCCCCCCCACTCACCAACCATTATATAAACGGAGTGGTAGCTCTTGCAATCTCTCATTTACTTGATGCAGCTGTCGTGGCTGCGACGGTACCACCTGAAGACGGAAGCTTGTGTTGCCTCCGAAACGTCGTGATTTTTATTTTATTTTACTTTTATTTATTTTAATGTTTTTACCTACGTGACTTTACCGAAAAAAACCTAAGAATACACAATTTTTTTTAAATAGCCACAATACACGGGCACGTGGTCAGACGGAGTGATAATAATGAATCGATGGACTGGGACTTGTGACCAGGAGTGGCAGCCAGAACACGACGGAGTGAGTAGACAGCAGTTGCTTGGGACGTCCTTCATCCAGCAGTGGAGTGACCATTGCATGATGATGCTTTATACGTATATTTGTGTATATGCGGTACAGATAAAGCATCATCATAAATATATTTAAAAAACCAGAGAGGGAAGACTTATAGGGAGCGGAATACGCACAGGGGAACGAGACAGACAAAAATTGTTGGTATAAAGGAAAGAATGCAGACAATTCTTGTATATTTCATGGTCAATTGTTGCAAATTTAATGGGTAATTATAATAAATAGAACCGTCCCTAGCGTATGGCGAATCGGGCGACTGCCCCGGGCCCCACGCTTTGGGGGTGGTGCCCTGCGCTTCGACACCACGCTGGTGTCAGATGTAATACTTCCGGTTTAGTTTGATGGCGTCGGGGACCCCACACAGTGGGATGTACCCCGGGCCCAGCACCCCCTGGAGTTGCACCTGAGTCTCCCACGCTCTCCAACTAAACTACAAACGAAACGTTTTATTTTATATTACCAGGTTAGGCCCACTGAGCTATGTAACTCCTCTTTTTTTTTCAGAAGCCACCAATGATAGCTCAACGAAGCGGCTTATTGCGTGGAATTGTTTAGCAGCCAAATATTCTAGTCGCGTGTTTCTAAATCTGGAGGGAAACAAACGGGAGGACCAGGTGAGTAGTTAACGACCTCTCCCGGTATGCATGAGACCATGGGTTCGATCCCGACCCTGACGCCTGCTGCTGTATATTTGGAGTTTGCGTGTCTCTCCCCGTGGTCGCGTGGATTTTTCTCCGGGGCTTCCGGTTGTACCCTCCACATTTAGAAACACGCGTTTGGAGTATTTTGCCGCTAAAAAATATTTCCACGTGAAATGCCATTTCGTTAAGCCATCGTTTTTGACCGGGCCGCCTCTGAAACGGAGCTATACAGCTGAGTGAGCCTTGCCCGGTAAAATATATGGTTTCAAAAACACCATCAACAGCAATCTTTTAGAGAGACACACATGGGCGAAGGAATGAAGGAGGAAGGACGGAGGAAGGACGGATGAAGGAATGAGGAGGAAGGAGGAGGAGCCAGGATCAGTGCTGCTTCCGGCATCGCCGCTACCCCCGCGATCTGTGATCGCATCTCCCGTAGCCGCGTGCGCTTTGTGTGATGGCATTGGGTCACCGGGGGCTAATGGGCAAACAGCCTCGGGCAGAGAGGGGGTGATGCGGGGGGGGGGGGGGGTGATGCGTGGGGGGGGGGGTGAGCGCTGTGGTGGGAGGGGTCAGGTGGGTGGGGGTCGGCTCTGGGGGGTGGACAACAAGTGTCTTGGCGAGTGAGAGAGCGAGCGAGCGAGCGAGCCGGGTCACAAAGCCACAGATTACTCAGAGCAGGTGACCCAGAGGTCAACTGGTGGCGCCCCTGACCTTCACGCCCGCCGCCGCCTGCCCCCTTTGCAAGAGGCGGCTGCCGGAGAACGCGCGTGGAGTTTTCTTGTCCGCGGAGTCGAGAGAAGGGATGGACCGGGGCAGGAGGAGGGAGGAGCGGCGATCTGGGATCGCACGAGTGGAAGAGACACTGAATACAGATGCACGGGTTGGTTGTCGTGTGGTACCAGGGGTGGAAACTTATGGGGAGCGGTGGTGCAACGGTTAGCGCGCTGCACGACGAACCCGACGACCCGAGTTTGATTCCCGCTCTGGGCCAGCACCCAGTGATCGTAATCTGAATCGGTCGTTGGCCTCTACTAGGTCGACTCAGCCTCAAATGAGTACCTGGTGCGATGTGTAAACATCGCCACTGGGGAGACAAAGGCGGTCGGGCGTGGTGCTGGCCACCCACCCCCTCGTGTGCCGTTGCGGCCTTCATAAGTGCTCGCTAACAGCACTTGCCCCAACAGTCTGCTAAGGCTATACGGGGGATCTTTGTCTTAGGGACGACGATTCTGTAGCCTTATAGCGCGTTTATATAACACGTCATGGTGTACGTGGAATGCTCTTGCCCATAATATCCGGCTACGGCAAAAACATTCGCTTAAAATGGCAAACCCTGTTGACTTAAAACTTTCGTGACTGCAGGAATTCATATTCTTGGTTCTTTCGGTAAAGTCACGCAGATAGAAAATAAATGCAACCAGTCGCATTTGGAGGAGTGCCCCCTCTTTTCTCTCCGCCTGATGAAGGCCGCTTGTGTTGCGATCGAAACGTCGTGGGTTTTTGCTTTTATTTTTAATTGTAATCATTGTTTTTACTTTTTTAAATTTAAATGTTCTATCCCCTTGACTTTACCGAAAGAACCAAGCATATGAAACCCTGTTGAGTGTACCCTTGCGTAGTATAGTGACTAACTCACATGTGACAAGAGGCACAATATGGCTCAGGAGCTCAATATCCAATGTCGTGGTCCGCTCGCTACGAGATGCGTTGAGCAGTTGTTAGTTCACGGAGCAATATTGCCGTTCCTCCTCCGTTAGAGGTGCACATACTCCAGCCATTTACGATTCATGGCTCCATCCTATTGGTGGCATCGTGGCCGCGGTCGCACTTTCGCTGCTTGTTGTCTTGACATTTTCATGACCCTGCCGATGAAACTCAAATAGTCAAATAGTCAAGGCAAGGTCCGGAGGTTCGTCCGCTTGTACGAAATATTTCTGGACACTGTCGGTGCGCAAAAGAGCTTCACGGCACATCGGATTCCTCCAGAAAATATTTATAAATATTCATACTTTGATTTACAGGCGGAGATATACGCTCTTTGTGTGTGTGTGGGTATGTGTGTGTATTTTTGTGACCTCCTTGCCAGCGGGCGTTCGACACTTCACGTGGCCTCAAGGTGCACATGGCCTGGCACAAGCGTCGTGGTGATGTCACCGCCACTTAGTGGCGAATGGCGGTTGTTGTTGTTGTTGTTGTATATTTGTTGTGTCACCACGAATGCAACGCGGAATAACCGAAATTAATCTTTGTGTCCGTCCTTCTCCACCCCGGTTGCGCCCCGAGCATTCACAGCTGATTATTCCATGGGGGGGTCGTCGTCCCCCCCCTCCACCCCGCCAGCCCCCACCACCCCCCCAGGGCACATCGCCCCCATGCCACACTTTGATTGTCAGCGGTAATTACACGTTGCCAATACTTGCTGACGTGTCGTGTTTGTGCATGTGAGCTGCTTCTCGCGTGGGTCTTCACCCACCGAGCGTGTTTTAATTAAGACTTAGAGAGAGAGACAGAGACACGAAGAGAGAGAGGGAGAGAAAGATACTGAGAGATACATATTGACAGGTTTACCGTACGCGTAGAGAGACATACAAAGAGAAAACCCTTAAAGACACAGCGACACTGAGAAAGGCTGACATAGGAGGTAGACAATATATCGAGAGAGAAAAACAAGAATAGATACGGCGAGTCACACACACACACAAAGATAAATATACACACGCAGATTAAAAAAAAATAACCTGTAAAAACAAAGTTTTTCACTATAAATCCTTAATATGCGTGGCGGCTAGAGTCCTCTCGTCCTCTGGCTTGAGATGGCTGCCACCTATGGGTCAGATGATTGCCTGCCACCATTAAGCAATTGGTAATTAAATATAATTTATTTTTTCCTAAAAAGTGTAAAATTTTGGATTTTTTTTCACGAAAATAAATTGTCACGCACAACGAGTCTGTGTGCAAAATGTCAGCTCGATTGGATCACGGGAAGTGGGTTAAAAAACGACCGAAAGATTTGCACGGTCGTAAGCGCGCAAGCAAGCAAGTAAGCAAGCAAGTGAACTTAATATAAAGGATTTTTAAAAGACAGAGATGCAGACACGTGGCGAGACCAGCAGAGACACACACATGGAGAAAGGCATGGGCGCACGCATGCACACGTGCATCCATGCACACAGGAAAACACTTATGTATATGTGCACACAAACGTGTACAAAGCGAAAGATACCCCTAGAGTATGAACAGACTTTTGGGGCAGGTGCTGTTAGCGAGCACCTATCAAGGCCGGCACGGCACACGAGCGGGTGGGTGGCCAGCACCACGCCCGGCCGCCTTTGTCTCCCAAGTGGCGATGTTTACGCACCGCACCAGGTACTCATTTTAGGCTGGGTCGACCTATGGGAGACCCAGGACCGGATCAGATAATCGTCACCCGGTGTTGGCCGCCAACGGGGATCGAACTCGTGTCGTAGGGTTCGCAACGCAGCGCGGTTACCACACGTGCACACACAGGTGCACACACACGTGCACACACACACATGCACACACACACACACGTGCACACACACACACACGTGCACACACACACATGCACACACACACACACGTGCACACACATGTGCACACACGTGCAAACACACACACGCGCACACACACACGTACACACACACGTGCACACACACGTGCACACACACGTGCACACACACACGTGCACACACACGTGCACACACACACGTACACACACACACATGCACACACACACGTGCACACACGTGCACATACACACGTGCACACACACGTGCACACACAGTGCACGCACACACACACGTGCACACACACACGTGCACACACGCACGTGCACCCCTGCCAAGCTTCTGGCTGTCATAAACGAGAATAAATGATTTGCAGGTTTCGCATCCAAGCCAGCCCGGTGAATGATCAAATTCCCATGAAAATATAGAAATTAATAAATAAAACCAAGGAGTCTACGTGAATATTCGGTGCCGTAGTAGGAGCGCAATTTTTTTATTTAATATTTTTTTCTTGCCCAGGATACCAATGCCCTCCAGAGGACGCATGACTTATACCAGACGCGGGCAGGAATGCAGGGGCACCTTGTGAAACTGGACTGGGAGCCCCTTTTCTTTTTAAAATAAATATATTTCATGTTTCTAAATTATTTCTCGCGGACTGTATCCGTAGGCTGCGCCATCATCACAGACAGACGTCGTTAACGCCGCACAGATGTCAGGCAATGCGCTGCCCACGTTGGCTTTGGCCAGATGCCCCCTCCCCCCGCCACCCCCCCCACTGCTGTCTTCCCAAGTGCGGAGTCAGACGAGTGAACGTGGGTGCCATGCATGGCGAACCCTGCTTGCATTCCACCTAGTTACCCATCTCGGCGTGGAAAATTGAAAAAAAAAACATCAGAGCGTGTGACTTATATACTGCCATTGTCATTTACCTTATTGGTCCGGGAAAACCCGCACTGAGTCGCAGGACTAATTTGCAGGAGGGTCTTGCCGCGGCTGCTACTTTGTTTTAACGATGCATTCACGTTAGGGGCCTTTCGGCCAATTAATGATCGCGAGCTGTGTTTATTATTCAGGTGACAACAACAAGATGGAAACAGACGGCGATCATCTTCTTGGTTCTTTCGGTAAAGTCACGTAGAATGGAAATAATGAAATAATAAAAATAAAACATAATAAAATAATTCTCACGACGTTTCGGCCGCAACGCAAGGAGCCGTCCTCAGGTGGAGAACAGGTCTGTCGGGGAGACAGCGTCTGAATGTGCACACACACGTACACACACACAGACCTGTTCTCCACCTGAGGACGGCTGCTTGCGTTGTGGCCGAAACGTCGTGAGAATTGTTTTATTATGTTTTATTTTTATTACTTCCCTTCTACGTGACTTTACCGAAAGAACCAAGAAGATGAATCCCTGCAGTCACGGGGTCACCTCATCGAGACCCACCCGCGAGCAGTAGAGGGCAGATCCACAACAACATCGGTGTGGAACCTCATTTGCCGGTAAAAAATATGATAATTGTTTTTTACCCTTGTATCTGGCAACAAAACTGACACCTTTTTTTACAAAAAGTCATGTTAACATAGACCACAATACCTGCAGTCATAATGCAAACAAAAAACACAACTCTGATAATGTATGCACTGTCCTTGAAGTTGATTGGTCCACACCCGAGACAGCTTTCCTTAGAGCCTAGTCTCACATGGGTTGGACCAGATGACGCCAAAAGGCGCACAACTCAAAGACAATGCACCATCAGAGTATGAGAGCTCGGGGCAAGCATCTACACTATGGGAACCTCATTTTCCAGTAAAAATATGATAATTGTTTTTTTACCCTTATATCTGGCAACAAAACTGACACCTTTTTTACAAGCAGTCATGTTTGCATAGACCAGATTCCAAAGAACACAGGATGAGATGTTACTATCCTTTGTGCAAGCACTTCCAAGAGTTCATGAACAGTGAGTCTGGTGAAATTTGGGGAGCGCATCGTCAGTAGTGACCCTTTGGTTCCTAGGGTGTTTCGGCCTTTCATACTATACACAATACCTGCAGTTATAATGCAAACAAAAAACACAACTCTGATAATGTATGCACTGTCCTTGAAGTTGATTGGTCCACACCCGAGACAGCTTTCCTTAGAGCCTAGTCTCACATGGGTAGTCACATGGGTAGTCACATGGGTAGTCTCACATGGGTTGGACCAGATGACATCTGTGTGTGCGGTGATCCAGCGACCCTCGTTGCTGCATTACAGGGCTATGATGAAGCCAGTTCGTCTGAAGTCGTCTGGTTTGATGCCTTAACACGACAGCAGTGGATAGATCACAGCAGTCGACGACGATGACGATGATGAACGTCACGTGCGTGGTTTTGTAGAGTTTGCTGCGAGTTGCAGAAAAAGTACAACAGCAACACAACTTATCTCGCCGCACAAACGAGCATTGATTGGAAGGCGCGCTCCTAATTATCACTGCCAAACTTCGAGTTAGGAGACAGAGAGATTCAAATGCGGCAAAACGACACGCAGACACACAGAGAAGGGGGGGGGGGGGCACAGAGACACCGATGTGCCCCCCAGTATCTCAGACACACAGAGAGGGGGGCACACAGAGACACGAAGTGCCCCCCAGAGTCTCAGACTCACAGAGAGGGGGGCACACAGAGACACCGATGTGCCCCCCAGTGTCTCAGACTCACAGAGAGGGGGTCACACAGAGACACGAGGTGCCCCCCAGTGTCTCAGACACACAGAGAGGGGGGGCACACAGAGACACGAAGTGCCCCCCAGTGTCTCAGACACACAGAGAGGGGGGGGGGTCACACAGAGACACGATGTTCCCCCCAGTGTCTCAGACTCACAGAGAGGGGGGCACAGAGACACGAAGTGCCCCCCAGTGTCTCAGACACACAGAGAGGGGGGGCACAGACACGAAGTGCCCCCCAGTGTCTCAGACTCACAGAGAGGGGGGCACAGAGACACGAAGTGCCCCCCAGTGTCTCAGACACACAGAGAGGGGGGCACAGAGACACGAGGTGCCCCCCAGTGTCTCAGACACACAGAGAGGGGGGCACAGAGACACGAGGTGCCCTCCAGTGTCTCAGACTCACAGAGAGGGGGGGGCACAGACACGAAGTGCCCCCCAGTGTCTCAGACTCACAGAGAGGGGGGGGCACAGACACGAAGTGCCCCCCAGTGTCTCAGACTCACAGAGAGGGGGGCACAGAGACACGAAGTGCCCCCCAGTGTCTCAGACACACAGAGAGGGGGGCACAGAGACACGAGGTGCCCCCCAGTGTCTCAGACTCACAGAGAGGGGGGCACAGAGACACGAGGTGCCCCCCAGTGTCTCAGACTCACAGAGAGGGGGGCACAGAGACACGAGGTGCCCTCCAGTGTCTCAGACACACAGAGAGGGGGGCACAGAGACACGAGGTGCCCCCCAGTGTCTCAGACACACAGAGAGGGGGGCACAGAGACACGAGGTGCCCCCTAGTGTCTCAGACTCACAGAGAGGGGGGCACAGAGACACGAGGTGCCCCCCAGTGTCTCAGACACACAGAGAGGGGGGGGGCACAGAGACACGAGGTGCCCCCCAGTGTCTCAGACACACAGAGAGGGGGGCACACAGAGACACGAGGTGCCCCCCAGTGTCTCAGACACACAGAGAGGGGGGGGCACAGAGACACGAGGTGCCCCCCAGTGTCTCAGACACACAGAGAGGGGGGCACAGAGACACGACGTGCCCCCCAGTGTCTCAGACACACAGAGAGGGGGGCACAGAGACACGAGGTGCCCCCCAGTGTCTCAGACACACAGAGAGGGGGGGGCACAGAGACACGAAGTGCCCCCCAGTGTCTCAGACACACAGAGAGGGGGGGGGGTCACACAGAGGCACGATGTATCCACCAGCGTTGCGAGATCGCTAACCCTGGCGCACGGAGACCACCCCATCGGCACGAAATTAGTACCGACAGCCACAAGTGATCGAAAGCCTCCTAATAAGCTGCTCGTTTCTGAGCGCGCGCGTGTGTGTGTGCGTGTGAGAGAGAGAGAGAGGAGTTGGTGGAAAAAGAATTAGAGAGAGAGAGGCTGGGGGGAGAGAGAGCGAGAGAGCTGTGGCCGGACGTGTGAAATTAGAGACGCTCTCAAAATTAAGTGATTGCTACCACGCGCTCGCTCGCTCGCTCGGCGGCGGCGGCACAAAGTCGCCTTATAAACCCGTCCGACGCGAGTCGCCCTAATCGGCCGGACGAGAGGAAGCAATTTTCTGGCTGAGGTCACTTTAATCCCCCCCCCTTCTACCCCCCCCCCCCACTCCCTTCCCCCCCCCAAAAAAAAATCCCATTTCGTCCGTCACTCACGGAGTGAACTCTTCGCTTCCGAGATTTCACGAGGTACCCGACCACGGTGCAAAGCAGCGGCGGCGGTAACCACTTCCATTCCCTGACCCCCCCCCCACAGAGAGAGAGAGAGGGGATAAAGAGGATGGGGGGTGTAGACCTGGGACCCGTGGACCCCCATCAAACGGGCACGGCTCTTATTGGACATGGTCGGGTTCGTTTCAAGCGAGGCACGCGGCTTCCTTTCAACTCGCTCTCTGTTTGCGGCCACGGTTGAAGGGTGTGGCAGTCGGTGTCTGTGTGTGTGTCGGTGTGTGTGTCTGTGTGTGTCTGTGTGTGTGTCTGTGTGTGTGTCTGTCTGTCTGTGTGTGTCTGTGTGTGTGTCGGTGTGTGTGTGTCTGTGTGTGTGTCGGTGTGTGTGTGTCGGTGTGTGTGTGTCGGTGTGTGTGTCTGTGTGTGTGTGTCTGTGTGTGTGTCTGTGTGTGTGTGTCTGTTTGTGTGTCTGTGTGTGTGTGTCGGTGTGTGTGTGTGTGTCGGTGTGTGTGTGTCTGTGTATGTGTCTGTGTGTGTGTCGGTGTGTGTGTGTGTCTGTGTGTGTCGGTGTGTGTGTGGTGGGGAGCGGTAGTGTTAGAGGTTAGCGCGCTGCGCTACGAACCTAGCGACCGGGGTTCGATTCCCGCTCACGGCCAGAATCGGTGACGATTATCTAAACCGGTCCTGGGCCTCTCCCTAGGTCGACTCAGCCTCAAATGAGTACCTAGGTGCGGTGTGAAAATATTGCCAATTGGGGAGACAAAGGCGGCCGGGCGTGGTGTTGGCCACTCACCCCCTCGTGTGCCCTTTTGGCCTTCATAGGTGCAACTCGCTAACAGCACTTGCCCCAACAGTTTGTGCAGGCTATACGGGGGATCTTTGTCTTTGTCTTTGTTTCCTGTGTATGTGTGTATTTGGGGGGGGGGGGTAGAGTTTAGCGCATTTCGCTACGGCGATCCGAGTTCGATTTCCACTTGAAGAATCTAAACCGGTCCTGTCTCCGCTCCCCCCTTTCTAGGTCGACTCAGCTTGAAATGAATACAAATTACGCTCGACTACAGAATGCAGTCGGCAGCCGCGCGCAGGCTAAGCGAGCAACGGGGGAACGGGGGGGGGGGGGGGGCAACAGACGGCAGGAAAGGGAGGAGGAGGAGGAGGGGGGGCTGTGGGGTGGTGGTAACGTGGGGGAGGGGTAGAGGGTGGGGGGTTTGGAGCTGCTGAGGGCGAGTGGCTAAATGTGCCCAATTTGCTGGGTCAGCGCTGAGCAGCCAACACTCGCACGCGCCCTTCACGTTGAGCGGATGGCCGCGGTGCATGCTGGGCTCGCTCGGCTCGTGTCCTCAGTCAACGCGGTCTGGCGCTCTCCAATTGACACCCGCGGTTCACGATGCGATGTGACGATGGCGATGATCGTGATGATTGTCGCGCACGCAGGCACACACCACACCCCCCCTCTCTTTCTCACAGTTGCTGCTCAATCCACTGCTGGATGAGAGTGTCACCGTCGCAAACTTTCGGGTCGTCAAGATTATTTTTCAAACTGCGTTTCGAGACGTTTCGAAAATTCGCATCACTGCGCAAACCTTCGTGTCACATCCACGACGCATTCAGAGATGTACAGGGTGGCCCAACAGCCACAATAAGAATGTGATTTTTTCTCTGGAGGAATCCGATGAGCTATTAGACTCTTTTTTTCACAGATGTCCAGTAGTTTCACAGATTACTCTTTGGTTCTTTCGGTAAAGTCACGTATAAAGATAAAATAATAAATTAAATATCTTTATACGTGACTTTACCGAAAGAACCAAAGAGTAATTCCTGCAGTCACGAAAGCTCCAAATTAAGAGTTTCACAGATGTTCAGCAGACAGGTAAGAATTATTTCATGTTTATGTGGAATGTCCAACACTGGCATCAGAGAGCCAGTGGCGGTATTACAGTACCTACTGAAGTTATCATAATAAATTGCTATTTAAATTTGTGAAATAAAGATTACCATCTGTATTATTTGCGCGTTGAGCGATGTCCCAATTGAAGCTCTCATATTTATCATACGCAATAAATGACGCTCTCAGGAACTCATCTCCATATATACGATTGTATAATGACCTCAATTAGCACTGATTCGATTAGCGCTCAGTTTTTGCCAGGAACGCATCTTGAGCACTAAGCGAGGTCAGCCTGTATTTTTTTTACGATGTGGGGTGTTCCCATTATTTGGAAATTATAGAATCAGGATCATCAGCGAGATGTGAACTAGCTCGTCTGGTATACAAGCTGGATTCGATCCCGACCCTGACGCCTGTTCGCATGTTTTCCCCGTGGTCGAGTGGATTTTCCTCCGTGTCCTCCGGGTTTTCCCCTCCACATTTAGAAACACGCGTTTAGACTATTTCGCTGCTATACATTTCCACACGAGCCACTTCGCCGAGGCATCGTTTGTGGCCAGGTCGTTTCTGAACAAAAAGCTGCATAATTTCGATTTAAAGCTTTCGTGACTGCAGGGAGACGCTGTCTCCCCTGAGGACGGCTGCTTGCGTTGTGGCCGAAACGTCGTGAGAATTATTTTATAATGTTTTATTTTATTATTTTATTATTTCCATTCTACGCGACTTTACCGAAAGAACCAAGAAGAAGAGCTGCATAGCTCAGTGGGGTCTTCCGTGGTTAAAAAGCAAAAGTCGTTTATTTAGACTGGAATCGATCAGAGCTTTGAGGCTTTTCTCAACCCTTGATCAATTTCGGCCTTTTATTCTGCAGGTCGCGTCGCTGTTGATCGTGGGTCCAGGTGGAGGGCATTGTTTTCTGTGTCCCTTTTAAATGCTAAGCCGGGTTGGGGGGGGGGCAATGCCCGGGGCTTTGATGCGGCAACGATTTCCGCCTTTCGCCCCCCCTCCCCCGCGTCTCCTGACCACGCGCGCGGTGGGTGGGAGGGAGGGCTGGGAAATTCAGAGACACCCACCCAACCCAAGCCTGGCCGCCTCTCTGATGCCGCCTTCTCACGAACCACTTGAATGAAAAAAGAAAGGAAGCGTGCCGATCCGGTGGGGTGGTTCGGCGTCTTGGATCTGGGCCCAGTCCAACGCCGCCCGGCGATAGTGAGTGAAGTGGGGGGTGGGGGGGAGCTCACAGCGGGACTCGAGGTTCCATTGACTGAGGGGGGGGGGGGGGTCCTGTACCCAAAGGGGATCGTTCCCGATGAGATGGAGCCCTGGCTGCAGTGGTGCCGGTGATGTGCGCCAGGCAGGAAGATCATCTCGCGCGCCGAGCAGAGGCTCGAGGAGACGTGCAGCGTTTTTCCCCGCATCGGTGCCATCGATACCAGGAGCGTGTGCGTGTGTGTGCGTGTGTGTGCGTGTGTGTGTGTGCGTGCGTGTGTGCGTGTGTGTGCGTGCGTGTGTGCGTGTGTGTGCGTGTGTGTGTGTGTGTGCGTGTGTGTGCGTGTGTGTGTGTGTGCGTGTGTGCGTGTGTGTGGGTGTGTGCGTGTGTGCGTATGTGCGTGCGTGTGTGTGTGTGCGTGTGTGTGTGCGTGCGTGTGTGCGTGTGTGTGGGTGTGTGCGTGTGTGTGCGTGTGAATGTGTGCGTGTGTGCGTGCGTGTGTGTGTGTGTGCGTGTGTGCGTGTGTGTGAGTGCGTGTGTGTGCGCGTGTGTGTGTGCGTGTGTGTGTGTGCGTGTGAATGTGTGCGTGTGTGCGTGCGTGTGTGTGTGTGTGCGCGTGTGTGCGTGCGTGTGCGTGTGTGTGAGTGCGTGTGTGTGTGCGTGTGTGTGGGTGTGTGCGTGCGTGTGTGTGCGTGTGAATGTGTGCGTGTGTGTGTGCGTGGGTGCGTGTGTGCGTGCATGTGAATGTGTGCATATGCGCGTGTGTGTGGGGAGCGGTAATGCAACGGTTAGCGCGTTGCGCTACGTACTCGGCAACCCGAGTTCGATTCCCGCTTACAATCAACATCGGTGACGATTATCTGAACCGGTCCTGGCCCTCCCCTAAGTCGACTCAGCCTCGATTGAGTACCTGGTGCGGTGTGTAAACATCGCCGTTGGGGGAGGCAAAGGCGGCCGGGCGTGGTGCTGCCTACCCATCCCCTCGTGTGCCGTGCCGCCCGTCATTAGTGCTACAGGCTAACGGCACTTGCCCCAACAGTCCGTTGAGGCTATTCAGGGGGAGTGGGGGTCTTTGTCTTTGTGTATGAGAGAGCGGTGAGGAGCGGAGGGGTGGGTGAGAGGAAGAGATGGAATGGAGAGAGCGGTGGGGGTGGGAGATTGTAAGAAGTGTCGAGGGAGAAGGGGGCAGGGAGAGAAAAGGCGAGAAATGGTGAAGTGTCGAGGAGAAGAGAGAGAGGGGGGAAGAGAGAGAGAGGGGGAGACGACAGTGTATGGAGAGAGAGAGTGAGTGTGAGATAGCAGAGTATTTCGGAGATGTCGCGAAAGGGAGATATGAGGGTGAGAGAGGAGGAAGATAGCTGGAGATATATCGAGGGATAGAGAGAGGGGAGTGTTCAGATGTAGCAAAGAGTGGAGAGAGACTTTGACTTTAAAACAACTTTTATTGCCGCCAGCAGCAACAGCACTGGAGGCGATTCCGATATGAAATACACAAAGTCACCAGCAAACAAATAAAAATAAACGCTACAAATCCACGCGCCGTGGCACTAAAAGCACCGTGCAATACACTGAATAAAAGCCACGTGGTGGTGGTGGTGGTTGTGGTGGTGGTTGTGGTGGTGGTTGTGGTGGTTGTGGTGGTGGTGGTTGTGGTGGTGGTGGTGATGGTGGTGGTTGTGGTGGTGGTGGTTGTGGTGGTGGTGGTCATCGCGCACGCCACGGTGACGAGCGAGCGCTTCAGAAGGTGAACACGAGGGTGCCCTCCACGCTGGTACAGAGAGCGGCTTTTCCGGCTCCCCAGCGTTCGAAGAAGACGTGCACATCACCGACATGTGTGTGGTACGCGTGCTCCAGCCGGAGGGGGGTGGGGGGTAAGAGAGAGGTGTCGAGAAGGGGAGTTAAAAGAGGGGGCAGAGGTGTCAAGAAATATCGAGAGAGATGAGAGAGAGAGAGAGAGAAAGTGAGAGGGTTAGGTGTCGTGGGAGCCACAGACGGAGAGAGATCAGAAGGAGAGCGACTACGGGGGGAGAGGACGCGATGCGGATGAGAAGGAGGAGGTCGTGGGAGAGGAGAAGACATTAGCTCTCATTTTTTTTTGAGACAATGAAAAAAAATCCTCAAGTTACAGAGAAATTCCACGTGCGGACAATTCTTCCCTGGACGGCAAAGCACCGACGGTGTTCCCCCCCCCCCCGGCCCGCCCGCTCCCTCACTTTCAACGCAGCAGGAAGGGGGCCCCCCATCGGATCTTCCTCCGCGCGTGACAATCGTTCCGTTCGCTTCCGACTCGAGTTCGATTCCCGCTCACGGCGATTATCCGAAACGGTCCTGCTGCCTCCCGCGGGTCGATTCAGCGCCTCCAATGTGTACCTGGTTCCGGCGGGTAATGATAAAAAATAAATGTTAAATCGCTCAGTGGGTCTTACCGAGTAAAGTCAAATACAATCTTTCTTTAGTTTGAAGTGGCGCCTGGAAGTGCACTTACCCCAACAGTCCGCTTTAGCGGCTATACAGAGAACCTTTGTCCTATTTTTGCCTTTGCTGGTGGAGAGCGGTGGTGCAATGGTTAGCGCACTGCTCTACCATCGATTCCCCGTTCACGATGCCCTTTTACAGTGGCGAACATTTTCACCAGGGCCTCCCCTAGGTCGACTCAGCCTACAATGAGTGCCTGGTGCCGGTGTGTAAGAAACGTCGCCACTCGGGAGACAAAGGCGGCCGGGCGTGGTTCCAGCCACCCATGCCCTCGTGTGCCGCGCCGACTTTCATGGGTGTTCGCTGGCAACACTTGCCCCCAGAAGTCTGTTAAGGCGACAACGCGGGCACGAATCATCTAGAGATTCTAGACGATATCGTCAAGATGCTAATCTGTGTCCAAAGAACTATCTCATTATATATATATATATAAAACCACGTGTTCTCTCGCATTCTCTTTCTCTCTCGTTGTCCATGAGCGCGCACGTTATATTTGATTTCGTTTGTAAACACGCACGCAACGCACGCACGTACGCGAACGGACGTTGTGAAACACCTTCGGTGATTTCCTTTGTTTGTTATCTTGGTGCGACTGCGTTCCTCCCAAGGGTGTTGCCGGGGTCAAAAGGTTATCTTGTGTCTCGAGAGCGTGGAGCTGGGGGATGGGGGCCGACTTCTTGACCGCCTCCTTCTGTTAGCACTGCACCCCCCCCACCGAGCCCCCCACCCCCGACATGCCCACTCCACACACGCCTCTTTCTCTCTCCTCCTCCTCTCGCTCTCTCTGGTGATCAGATTATATCGTGCCGAGGACTCGACAAGTCGCCCATTATGTTGCGTTGTTTGTTCTGGTGGGTGTCGCTGCAGGCCGAACACGTGACGCACAATCGGAAGAAAGGTCGCGAGTTCAAACCCCGGTCGCGGGGGAAGGGGGTCAACTGAACCCATCACCACCATCATCACCACCACCAACATCATCATCACCACCATTATTATCACCACCACCATCATCACCGCCATCATCACCATCATCACCACCATCATCATCATCACCACCATCATCACCACCACCAACATCATCATCACCACCATTATTATCACTACCATCGTTATCACCACCATGATTATCACCACCAACATCACACCATCGTCATCATCATCACCATTATTATCACCATCACCACCAACATCACCATCATCATCACCATGATTATCACCACCATCGTTACCAACATTATTATCACCATCACCACCACCAACATTACCATCATCACCACCATGATTACCACCATCATCATCATTACCATGATTATCACCAACACCACCACCACCACCATCATCACCATCATCATTACCACCACCACCATCATCATCATCACCACCACCATCATTATCACCACCACCACCGTCATCAATGTCGTTACAGACAAAGATCCCCCGGATAGCCTTAATCGACTGCTGGGGCAAGTGCTGTTAGCGAACGCCTTATGAAGGGGGAGGGTGGTCATTACCACGTCCGGTCGCAATTGTCTTCCTAGGAACGATGTTTACGCATCACACCAGGGACTTATTTGAGGTACAATCAAGTCAACATAAAGCAGTCTACATTGACAGTACGTCCTATAAACCGTCCATTCTAAGGGACGCCACGGTAGGGTGAGGTGCGGCTTTCAGCCGGAAAGTTGCGGGTTCAGTGCCGAGTTGGGTTGAGTTTGCTCAGCCCCGTTGTCCCTCTAGGGCAGTGGCACTGCCTCTCACCCTGTGGGTGCACGCAACTCCCTGGGGGTGCGAGACACAAGGCCAGATTTTTATATTTTATACATGTTGAAGGTAAATAATCTTAAACACAAACGAGGCACGGGCCCGTAACGACAACTTGCTGTGTTTCAAACTCGATTTGAAGCTTTCGCGACCGCAGGAATTGCTCGTTGGTTCTTTCGGTAAAGTCACGTAGAAAGAAAATAAATTAAATACTAGAGTACGACGTTTCGATTGCAACACAAGCAGCCGTCATCAGGTTGCGTGTGTTGAAATCTAAACGTCGTCCTTTACCGAAAGAACCAACGAGCAATTGCTGTGTTTCATCAAACCATCGTATTTATGAACATTATAGATGTTTTGTTTGTTTCCAATGAGAACCAAACGGGTGCAAGTCTGCAGTCAGGGTTAAGGAGGCACTGCTCGAGGGATCGATACAATGAGTGCCGCATTGTGGGCGTCGAGTCGAGAGTGGCTTTATTGTGGAGCGTCTCGCTCCCGCCGTAGGACTGTGGAATGTCCACCACCGGCCCAGGTGATGAACATCGCCGCGACTGCTCACCTGAGCAGCGATTGCTCATTTTGACTTGAAGAAGATTCGACAACAACAACAACAACGACAACAACAACGACGACATGTGGTCACAGTTTTTATTATTATAATAATTATCATGATCACTTGACACTCGGGCTGATACAAACTATTTACAGCATTGCGGGTGGACAAACCAAGGCGAGCTGGAGGAGTCGGTGGACAAGGACAACAACAACAACAGCGGTATCAACAACAACAACAACAGCTGCCACTCGAGGCTTGCATAGCTATGAGAGTCGTTCCTCAGTATCACGTCGGCGTCGTGTTTGTGTCACCTCCGGCCTTTGTCTTCGATTCGCTCGCGGATGGTGGAGGCCACCGGAGCTTTGCAACGCCCACATCTCGATGGGGAACTCGTTTCTTTGGAACTGCGTATTCTCTGGGTCTGTCGGTAAAGCCACGCAGATAGGTACTGCTCTATCTGAATTCCCTGCAGTCACGAAAGCTTTAAGTCTTTAGAACTGCTTTGTGTGTGTGTTTTTAAATCCTTTATATTAAGTTCGCTTGCTTGCTTGCGTGCTTGCGTGCTTGCTTGCTTGCTTAGGACCGTGCAAATCTTTCGGTCGTTTTTTAACCCACTTCCCGTGATCCAATCGAGCTGACATTTTGCACACATACTCGTTGTGCGAGACAATTAATGTTCGTGAAAAAAGTCCAAAATTTTACACTGTTTAGGGAAAACAAATTAAATATTTAATTACCAATTGCTGAATACTGGCAGACAATCATCTGACCCATAGGTGGCAGCCATCTCAAGCCAGAGGACGAGAGGACTCTAGCCGCCACGCATATCAAGGATTTATAGTGAAAAACTTTGTTTTTACGGGTTATACTTGTTAGTTTTGTTTTGCTGGCCTCTCCCCCGACCTCCGATTCGCACGCTTGGCTACGTACGGTGCGGAAGAAGTTCAACATCCAAACCATACATGCTCGGAGGTTTAATTCCAATGCCGATGGTCTTCCACTCCGCTGTCAACCCCCTGTTGCGAGCAAAGTCCACGCACGCGCCATCGGTCATGGGCGGGGGGGTCGTTTGACCATACTTCACCACGCTGGCGAGTGCGGGTTTAGCGAACAAAAAAAAATCGCCGCTGACTTTGTGAGCCACGGCCGAGAATCGAACGTAGCCATCAAGGTTCGCGGGGGGGTGGGGGGGGGGTCGTTCTCGTGATGTCGCCAACGCTTCGCCAGCCGCGGCATCGGCTCACGTGTGTCTCGAGACATCCTGACCCCCCCCCCCAGGTGACCCGTATAACGCTCCGTGTACTCACGACGACGACGATGCAAACGTACGGTGCGAAAGAAGCTCAGCGTAAATTTGCGTCGTCGCGACAGACGCCGAAAGACCCGTGAACTGCTGGACATCTGTGAAAGAGCTTTGTAGCTTATCGGATTCCTCCAGTGTGAATAAATATTCTGATTCTGTACAGAGTCGCTTGCCCACTCGACAGCTACGAGACTTCCACATTGACCAAACATCACGTGACCACGACGTCTACGATGTCATCTTACTCCCGTTACGGGGGTGGAGGGAGGTGAAGGGAGGGGCGACCTCCCATCCACACGCTCCATTCCAATTTCTTAGAGTCAAGCAAAAAAAAAGATGTTGGTAAGATATTTAACACGAGTGGTAGTTAAAGCTAAACTTTTATTAAATCCGTTATATTAAGTTCACTTGCTTGCTTGCGCGCTTACGACCGTGCAAATCTTTCGGTCGTTTTTTAACCCACTTCCCGTGATCCAATCGAGCTGACATTTTGCACACAGACTCGTTGTGCGTGACAATTTATTTTCGTGAATTTTTTTTTCAAAATGTTACACTTTTTAGGAAAAAAAAATTATATTTAATTACCAATTGCCTAATGGTGGCAGGCAATCATCTGACCCATAGGTGGCAGCCATTTCAAACCAGAGGACGAGAGGACTCTAGCCGCCACGCATATAAAGGATTTATAGTGAAAAACTTTGTTTTTACGGGTTAAGTTTTTTTATTTTCACCGGGTAAGGCCGACTGAGCTGTGTATCTCGTTTTCAGAAGTACCTGGCCACGAGTGATAGCTCAACCAAATGGCTCATCGCGTGGAGCGGCCCACAACTGTAAACGCGTGATGTTGATTCTACACTTGGAGGGAGCAAAACCGGAGCACCGGCGTTAATATCCACGCGACCAAGCAGAGAGAGAGAGAGAGACGCAGACTCCAGATATGCAGCGGGCATCATGATCGAGATGGAACCCGCGACCTCCTGCATACCAGGCGAGGTAGTTAACAGCTCGCCACGCGCGGCGCACAACTAATTGAGCATTATCTGTCGCACGAAGCATCTCCTCTTGGGCACAACAACCACAACACGGGGAGCGGCTTGTGGTCAGGGGGCAGAGCAGAATGCGCGATAGTCAGGCAGGAGGAGATGACCACGTTACCGGTTGTATATTTCGATGTAAAGCTTTCGTGACTGCAGGGATTCATCTTCTTGGTTCTTTCGGTAAAGTCACGTAGAATGGAAATAATAAAATAATAAAAATAAAACATAAAATAATTCTCACGACGTTTCGGCCACAACGCAAGCAGCCGTCCTCAGGTGAAGACCAGGAGACGCTGTCTCCCCGACAGACCTGGTCTTGAGGATGGCTGCTTGCGTTGTGGCCGAAACGTCGTGAGAATAATTTTATTATGTTTTATTTTTATTATATGATTATTTCCATTCTACGTGACTTTACCGAAAGAACAAAGAAGATGTTACCGGTTGTGTTTGAGTGTTTAACACGTGTTTCAAGTCTAGTTGACATTGGTTTGTGTCGTGACCCTGCCCCGGTCCACGTAGCCCCCCCCCACCACACCACCCACTTTGTCTGTAGCCCCCCCCCCCCCCCGCTCAACACACTGCTCCCCTCCTGTAAACAAGATCACGCTCGGGCCTGTGCCGTTTGCTTCGTGAGCACTACTTCTCTTGTGCAATTCTTTGGTTTTGTTTTCAAACGTCGCCGAACATTCCGCAATATTTGCCCCAGAGACTTGTTTGCCCGACGCAGCAGCAGCAGCCGTGTTCCCATCGCGTCCTGGATTGGCGTAGCACACGTGAATTCGTTCCGCGTGGGCAATACTTATTCAGACATTTCATTCCCGGAGCTCAGACGCGGACAGCTCCGGCTACAAAGTGACCGGCCCTGGTTTGGTAACCGCGGCCTGTTGAACGCTCAACAACTTTGAAGGCTTGCCGCTCGACTCTATTTCATTATATGCGGTCATCCGCATAATCTGAGCGACTTTGCCCGATGACGTATCAATAGTGGCTCACTCGAGGAGTGAGATAATCAGCATCTTTTAATTGGGGAACACGTTACAAACAAATTATTCAACCGCCCATCGACCCATTGCACCTTCGCCACGCCTACTTTACTATTCACAGTACATGTAAGACCTCAATATTTCCTGCAGAAGGACCAGCTGTCCGAAACGTCTAGGTCTTCTATTGCGCTCAATGACAGTATTATTTCCTCGGATTGTACATGCTGACAAAACATCTGAACAAGGCTCATGACTCGAAACGTTGCCCATTATTTTTTCTTCCGTTTCAGATGATATTATTGTCGACGAGCATGTTTGTTATACACTCATAATTTATAATTACGAGTATTAGCTTGTTTAAACAACATCATCATCATCACCACCACTCATCATCATCGGGAAGCGATTTGGCTGCTGGTGCATGCTGCTGCTGCTGTGTTGGCATTGGTGCACAAGCACAAAGAATAATAACAACAACAACAACCCTGCAGCCTATGAAGAAGGCTCATTGCCTGAAACGTCACCTATTAGATATACAGTGGCCCAAAAGTCAGGACACATCGGGTTATTATATTTATGTCAACAAATCGTATCGGGTTATTTAATTTATTTTAACAAATGTTATAAAATTGACTGCCTTTAACATTCATGCACGATACAAGAAATATCTTTTGAAATTATTTGAGGATTTTTTTTTATCATTTGCTGCCCTATTTAGAATACATAACGAATTAAACTAGCTCGCCACAGTATTTCTCTCCACTTTTTAAATGTCATTTGAAAAGGAAGAAGAATAAAATAGACGCACAAAAAATTTAGAACAGATGAAATATCAATTTGAAAAATAACCGATTAAAATGTTTAATGTCCGTGCAAAAATAAATGGAATAATCATACGGTGGCCAGATGTTAACTACCTCGCCTGGTATACAGGAGGTCGTAGGCTCGATCCCGACCCTGACGCCCGTCTATTTGGAGTTTGCGTGTTTCTCTCGCCGTGGCCGCGTGGATTTTAATCCCTGATCCTCCGGGGTCCACCCCCCCCCCCCCCACCACATTGAGCATCAACATCACGCGTTTTAGAGCGGTGCTTGCTACCATCTGCTGCAGCCTTGCAACACTTTGGTTCTCAATCGTAAACAAAGTATCTTGTTAATAAATACACAAGTTTGATGAAACAAAGTAGTTGTATTTACGTGTCCGTGCAGAACATGCGTTTTAGATGATTTACCTTCTAAAAAAATCTGGCCATGTCCCACTCCCCCAGAAAGGGCATCTCACACGCCATACACCCCAGATTAAGAAGAAGCACCACTGGCTTAGAGGATGTGGCTGCCATAAATGTCTACGTGAGGATGATAAGCCACTTCGTTGCGTTATCATTTGTGGACAGGCCGCTTCTGAAACACACATGCTTAGTTTGTGTTATCTTTCCACCCCGAACCCGTGATTAGCACGGTGCGAAAGACTGTCAACATACATTCAGACAAAAAGGGCTATTTAGCTCAGAGGGCCTTGCCAGGTTAGCATTTTCTTTTTTGGTTCAATGTTCTCCAGCACTGCGCGACACGTGGCTTGCGTGGTACATATCAAGGCAGTGCTATTGACGAATGTGTCGAAGGTAGCTCGATGGGTTTGCTGTTGTTCTTACGTTAACATTTGGGGAAGGAAGCTGTACGATCACCCGCTATGGAACGCACACCCCGTGTCTCGCACACCACGAGATTGCAACTTAAACGACAAATAAGCCACTCTCTTTTTTTTAGTGCAAACAAAAAGGCATTAGTGACCACAAAGCAACTTTCACCGTTCGATTTTTGCACACGTGTGTGTGTTTATACATACACACAACACACACACACACGCACGCGTCTTTGGAGAGCACACCCTGCCTTGAATCTCAATGTAAATGAAACCCTGTACGGTACGAGCAGCCGCGCCAACGCATCCTTGTATCGCGAGGGGGAGGAGGAGGGGATAGGAATTCGTGAGCTCTAAACCGCAGCGTGGACGCAATTACAGCCTCGAATATTCATTCACACGCGCGCGCACACGCACACACACACGCACGCGCATTCATATACAAAAGACAAAGATACCCTGTATAGGCTTCGACTGGGTGCTGGGCTAAGTGCTGTTAGCGAGCACCTATGAAGGCCGGCACGCGAGGGGGTGGGTTGGCTAACACAACGCCCGGCCGCCTTTGTCTCCCCAGTGCTGATGTTTAATACACGCCGCACCAGGTACTAATTTGAGGCCGAGTCGACCTAGGGGAGGCCCAGGACCGGTTAAGATAATCGGCAGGTTTGTAGCACAGCGCGCTAACCGCTACACTACCACTCCCCACACATATACATACATGTACACACACACATACATGTACACACACACATACATGTACACACATATACATACATGCACACACACACATACCCACTCATAAGAAGACCGACACAGCACAGGAGCTGGTGGGGTGACCAGCACCGCCCCCGGCCGCCTTTGTCTCCCTAATGCTGATGTCTTTCTAGTTATTTATTTTACACGCAGCACCAGATAACTCATTTAAGACTCAGTCGAGGTTGAGATAATCCTCGCAGTTGTTGCATGTGAACTGGAGTCGAACTCGGGTCGCCGAGTTCGTTGTGCAGCGCGCTAACCACAACTACGCCGCTTCCCATCATACACAAGAGTCGCACACACACACAAAGACAAATTTCCCCCGCAAAGTCTTAGCAGACTGTAGGGGCAAGTACTGTTAGCGAGTAGCACCTATGAAGGCCGGCACGGCACACGAGGGGGTGGGTGGCCAACAACGCGCCCGGCCGCCTTTGTCCTCCCAGTGGCGATGTTTACACATCGCACCAGGTACTCATTTGAGGCTGAGTCGACCTAGGGGAGGCCCAGGACCGGTTAAGATAATCGTAACCGGTGTTGGCCGCGAGCGGGAATCGAACCCGGGTGGCCAGGTTCGTAGCGCAGCGCGCTAACCACTACACTACCGCTCCCCACAACAGAGTGGCATACACACACACGCACACGCACACACGCACATACACACACGCATACACGCACACACACGCACACGCGCACACATACACGCACATACACACACGCACACGCGCACACAAACACGCATACACACACACGCACACACACACGCACACGCGCACATACACGCACACACACACGCACACACGCACACACACACACACGCACACACACGCACACGCGCACACACACACGCACATACGCACACACGCACACGCGCACACACACACGCACACGCGCACACACACACGCACATACGCACACGCGCACACACGCACACACACGCGCACACACACACACGCACATACGCAAGCAACCACGTGCGAACGCTTACGCACGAAGACAAAGACGAACACGCGCGTTCTCTTTCCCTGAATAATAACTATGCGTCACGGCGTCCATCATCATCACCATCATCATCGGGACGATAAAACTACCCCTGGACAGGTACTCAAGTCTTATACCCCGCACATCGTCAAGTGGGGAGCTGAGGATTGATCCTGTGGGGCGATACCAACGACATTCGCGTATCTTACCTATATGATTAATCTCACCTATATGAATATATTAACGCACAATAGTATTTATATATTACCAGTGAACTCATAAATAGCGAGCTGCCTAATAGCTCCACGTGGGACACCATCCGAGGCATTGTTTTATTTTAATTACATCGTTTAATTCTCACAACTCTTAGATTTTTTTTTAAATCTAACAGCCACACACACGCGCATATGTCTGCGCGTGTTCGTCGTTGTACACGGACGATTCTTGATGGTACGGAATTGTAAACATACGACGATTGTGTTTTTCATTCACTTGAAAGTGTGGTGAATCTCGAGGTAAGCGTTTGAATCCGTCAGCTTGACTCTCGCTGACGAGGCAGAGACAGCGAGAGAGACAGAGAGACAGAGCGTTTGCCGCCACGGGAGATCGTGCACAGAGACGGAGGCATTTGCAGACATTCTCGTTGGCGTTACACTTAAATGTATAACCTAACAGGATCAATAGCAATCAACAACAGCAATCACAAATGCAACGTACAGCGATAAACACGACAATTGTTTGAATGTCGCATGCAGATGAATGCGAAGGAGTGCAAAGCTTTTTATGTGGTGATTGGACCGACTTGAAAGAAAAAAACAAATCAGATTCACCGGCCGTGTGCGATTGTACTGGTCGATCGGAACTTTATTTTTCCTTGTTGGCTGTAAACTTTGCCGCTGCCTCCATAAATCGCCAGCAATTTGGTGCAAATCGTGTTGACGCCCACCACCGATTTTAACATTGATATTGAACTCGTGTTTCCGCCGTTTCGTCAACATGTGTGCCTGGCCTCGAGATGGGTCGACAGAGAGATGGGGAGATGGGGACGGCGCGCGCGCACGAAGACATTGCGACACTAAGCCGCAGACATCGACACTGCGAGATGGACAGAAGCACGAGACGGGAGATTGCAGAGGTGGAGACGTCGGGACGGAGACACGGAGTGGAGGGAGTTCCTGAGGCAGGCAGAGACAGGAGACAGCTACGGAAAGTGACGCTTGGAGACAAGACGCAACAGACGGACGCACGGAGACACAGACGCGGAGATCATTGAGAGACGTAGAAACAAAAACGGAGACACAGGGAGCCACGCGTGCGGATAGAGAGACGCGGAGACGTAACAATAAAACAGGCGAATTTCACTCCAACACTCGTTGGTTCTCTCGGTAAAGTCACGTAGGTAGAAACATTTAATAACATTTTTTTATTTTATTTTAATAGATATTTGTGATGTATTATTATTATTTTTATTTTTCTTCTACCTACGTGACTTTACCGAAACAACCAAAGAGTATGGGTTCCTGCAGTCACGCAAGCTTCAAATCAAGATCCACTCCGACACAGAAACCTTTCCCGCGACGTCCGCAGAGTCTCCCCTCCAGCGTCTCTTCTCTACCGGCCCAGCCCAACTCACGGCGACACGTCATAATCGTCATCATCACGATCATCATCATCATCATCAGGGCGATGACGATGATCGTCGTCGTCATCATCATCATCAGCAGCAATTGCGGCCGAGTCTGTCTCAGCAGGCGAGTTCGACCCGCTCCTGAGAGCCGACGGCCTCTCACGGGGTCCGACCCCGACTCCCATCGCGACCCCCGCCACCGAGACGCCGACGACTCCGACCTCGGCGTCGCCTTCTCCGGCGGGCGCGGCGGAGAGCCCCTTTCCGGCGGGGTCGCGTCCCTCCCGCTCTCGCTTCTTCTGCTTCATGCGCCGGTTCTGGAACCAGATCTTGATCTGGGTCTCGTTCAGCTGCAGCGCGGCGGCGATCTCGACGCGTCGCGCGCGCGTCAGGTACTTGCTGAAGTGGAACTCCTTCTCCAGCTCGGTCAGCTGCTTCGTGCTGAAGTTGGTGCGTTGCTGCTGCTGCTGCTGCTGCTGCTGTTGGTGCTGCTGGTGCTGAGCGCTGCTACTGCCGCTGTTGCCACCGCTGAAGGCGCCCTGTTGGTGGAAGCAGCCCAGCTCGGCGCTCCTTGCTGGTGCACACAACGACAAAGACAAAGATCCCCCCCGTATAGCCTTAGCAGACTGTAGGGGCAAGTGCTGTTAGCGTGCACCTTTGAAGGCCGGGACGGCACACGAGGAGGTGGGTGGCCAGCACCACGCCCCGGCCGCCTTTGTCTCCCCAGTGGCGATGTTTACACACCGCACCAGGTACTCATTTGAGGCTGAGTCGACCTAGGGGAGGCCCAGGACCGGTTCAGATAATCGTCACTGGTGTTGGCCGTGAGCGGTAATCGAACCCGGGTAGTCGAGGACGACTCAGAGAGAGAGAGAGAAGGGACGACTCAGAGAGAGCGAGAGCGAGGATAACTCAGAGAGGAGGACGACTCAGAGGCGCCAGCAGTAGGAGCCACGGACTAGCGAGGGAGGCAGCAGGAGCCACGCGATGCTGAGCCGGCGCTACCATCAATTGCCCAGGATCTGCGGTCCTCTATATATTAAGGTGCTGACGGCCAATTAATGAGTGTTTACACGTGACAGAATAGCGGAGCGCCCAGAAAACAAACCCGATGTATTGTGTGTGTGGGGGTAAGGACGACAAACTAAACCCACACAAAATCAGTTTAAAATGAATTAGTTTTCAATATAGATGTAAAAGTGCATAGCTCCAATGGCTTCCTAATATCAGAAGGAAGAGCGTTCCAGACGGGCGCAGACGCGCAAAGACGGTCACGACTTCATGAAGTGACCATCTTTGTTCGATGGCCAGCCAAATCACCCTCCATGTGCTGCATACATGGAACTCATATATATACATAAATATCACTGACACATACAATACGTGTAAATGCTCGCACTGACGGCACGCTATGACTGTATACATATATATAAACAACTCAACACATGAATCAATAACACTGTGGACTTAAAAGGAAAAGTATAGGCGACGTTTCGGTCAATGGCCCTTCTGCTGTTCCTTGTTGCGTCCCATGCGTTCGATCGCCGCGACGCGCCAAGAGGGAGCGGTGGCGCTGCGGTTAGCGACACGTGCGCTGCAATGACGGGCGACCTGGCTTAGATCCCCAGCAAAGGCGAACGTCACTGGCGTGTCAACATGTGACGCGGGTCAATTTTGCACGAATTCATATTCTATGGTTCTTTCGGTGAAAGTCACGTAGATAGGAAAGTCATCGTAAAAAATGAAAGTAAAGTGATTACAAATTTCACGACGTTTCGATCGCAACAGAAGCGGTCGTCATCAGGAATAAGGGAAGCCCAAACCAACGCCAGTGACCGGCGTGGTGAAGTATGGTTACATCACTCGCGTGGTCATCCAGCAGTTGATGACAACGGCTGTGAATGCTCTAACAATAATAACAACAACAATGCACTATTGTTACAATGCACTGGTTTTAACGTGCACGGCGATACGAGTTGTTGAATGTAGCCGGCATGCTAAGTCACACACACATATATACATAGCATATCAAGTCATATATGTAGCATATCAACACGAAATCGGGTTTCCATCTCAATGTTTCTTGCGGACTGAGTGTTGAATCGAAAATAAGTCTCGGCGTGTTGACGCATCAGCGTACGTTCTTACAGGAACGAGTACACTCATGGACAATACTTCTAACTCGCATCACAAGGCGTCTTCTACAGAATAACTCCTGCTGCAATACAGCACGTGACAATAGGAACGTAGCGATACTCACAATACGTTTTATTATATATCGACGTAAGGGGTCCATCTCTGCATCGTGTGTACCGTATGTACATTGAACTTTTTTCGCACCGTACGTAGCCAACCGTGCTAATCGGAGGTGCGGTGGAAGGACAACAAACAAAACACAACAACAACAAGAACAACAACAACCAGATCTGAAAGAAATTGAGTTTTCAATCTCGATTTAAAAAGTGCACAGATCCGGTGGCTTCGTTATAAAATCCAGCGGCGTTGACGACTTGATAGGCGGGTTCCTCGTGGGGTGGGGTTAGACGTTTCGCGCTGATGCCTCTCCACACACGTGGCCAACAAACACGACTCGTTGTTAATTCATGTGGAGAAGCACAACTTTCGTCAGCAGCGGCAGAAGAACCCTCTTGGATAAAATAGATCGTAATAATTATTAATTTTTTTTACGATGTACGCGCCGATTCAATTCGAAGCACTATTGACAAGAAGTAAAATACATATTTTGATTTTAAACTTTCGTGACTGCAGGAATCCATACTCTTTGGTTCTTTCGGTAAAGTCACGTAGTTAGAACGTGACTTTACCGAAAGAACCAAAGAGTATAAAATAAGTATTGTAAGTAAGAATAATAATAATTATTCTAAAATTATAACTGAGTTAAAGCACACGCTTGCACCGCTGAATAGACGATGGGAGGTTCGCTGTTGTAATTCGCACTGCACAGCAAGGCCGTAAAATGTCTCCCCAAATATATAGCTATAAAATAGATTTCTGTTTATATGATTGTGGTGATGGTTGTACTTGATTAATCCCTAATCTCTGCCAATGAAACAAGAAAAGGTAAAAAAATAAAAAAAACAAAGCAATGTAATACAATAAACTTGTAGACATTATTGTAACAAATAAATCAAAAGTCCATCCTATGTGTTAGTGATTTTTTTTTATATTTTAGGCAGGAAATTAGTTTTCAAATTTTGACTTTTTTTTCTGGGGGGGGGGGGGGGGGGGGGTGGGGGGGGGGACGCCCAGACCCCCTGGAAGATTTGGTCCCCCCCATATCTTTGCATTTGGAGCGGTGGCGCAGTGGTTAGCGCACTGAACCCGTGCAAAATATTACAGTTATATTAAACAATTAAAACTAAACTCGATGAAGTATTGTTTTTAAAACCCTCACGGTCTTCGTCATTAAAACTCTTCTTACACACGAGAAATATTTCTACCGGAATAGGATGACGTTTCGGGCAATGACCCTTCACACCAAGACAAATAAACCCCCGTCCAGCATTCATCAGACTGCGGGGGCAAGTGCTGTTAGCGAGAAGCCCCTATGAATGCTGACACGGGACACGGGGAGGTGGTGTGGCGAACACCACGCCCGGCCGCCTTTGTCCCCCCAGTTCTGATGTCTACACGCCACACAAGGTACTTATTTGAGGCTGAGTCGACCTAGGGGACGTCACACACTCATTGGCATTCCCACACGCTACGCGCGCTTCTGCTAGGCCACGTGTCAGCGCGTTGTTGGCCTAATGCCACTTTTAGTCGTCAAATTGTGGCGTAAACGCGACAATCTTTCCACCATCGTCACCAATGTTGGGGGAGGACTTGTAGAAATGTGTCGTTAAAACCCGCCACCACCCGGCACAGCCAACTAGTAAGGGTTGTCACGTAAACAAAGCGTGGCCAATTCGTCACGAGTAGAGCACTAGTGTATAGTGTGGTGTATAGTAGTGTAGTATACTAGTACAGCACTAGTGTGGAGTGTAATGTATAGTGTAGTGTATAGTGTAGTATACTAGTACAGCACCACCGGTTGTGTGTTGGAGAGCCAAGCCACAACATTTACAATCTGAGTACGACGTTTCGCCAGTAATTCCAACTAGCTTCATCAGGCGACATCCAGATTTGTGTGGGCTGTCCTAGTGACGAATTGGCCACGTTCTGTTTACGTGACAACCCTTACTGGTTGGCTGTGTCGGGTAGTGGCGGGTTTTAACGACACATTTATATATTTACGCGATCTAACCCAACAAA
>NC_083799.1:18242955-18295639 GCF_015708825.2 Lethenteron reissneri | reverse complement strand
CACTACTACACTACACTACACTATACACACACAACTACACACTACACTACACTACACACTACACTATACACTACACTATACACTACACACTACTACACTATACACTACACTAGACACTACACTATACACTACACTAGACACTACACTACACATTACACTACACACTACTACACTATACACTACACCTACACTATAAACTACACCACCTACATACACACTACACTATACACTACACTATACACTACTACACTACACACTACACTATACACTACACTATACACTACACACTACACACTACACTATACACTATACGCTACACACTACACTACACACTACACTATACACTACACTCCACACTACACTCAACACTACACTATACACTACATAATACACTACACTACACACTACACTATACAGTACACTATACACTACACACTACACTATACACTATACACTGCACACTACACTACACACTACACTACACTATACACTACACACTACACTATACACTACACTATACACTACACACTACTCTATACACTACACTATACACTACACTACACACTACACTATACACTACACACTACACTACACTAGTAACTATTTGGCGTTTTGTTTACCTGACAAATCCCTTACTGATTGGCCGTGTCGGGTGGTGGAGGGTTTCCACACATCTACACTTACGCGATCTCACCCCAACAACCTCTATCATGAATAATATTGGTCGTGAAAGTCTGCGTGTTAAACTGACTATATATATGTATTTAATGTCTCGTAGTATTTACTTGTGAACTGCTCGTCACATTAATGACGGGAGACTCACCTCGCTTTGCATCATTGCCGAGTCCCAGGGTGATTTCACAAATTGATGATTGGGGGGGGGGGGGTTGCCTGAAACAATGCCTCTTCTGAATCTTGATCAGAATCTCAGAATCTTGTTTCAGACTAGAGGAATCCGATGAGCTATGAAGCTCTTTTTGTGCCGATTATAAGCGGAGTGGCCCAAAATTCAGGACGCGTAGGGTTATTTCATTATTTTCTAACACTCATATATACTAAAACATTTCTCTGTAAGTTAATATTTTAACCATTATCATAATTAATATAAATATTTATCTTCTGCCCGTGGGAGTCACCTCAACTCCGTCGTTTACAAAACTTGACCGACAAGAGCCTTGATTGAATTGAGACAACGACACATAACTGATAAATGTTCAAAGGTTCCACAGTGTGAACATTTGTTAAAATAAATACAATAGCGCCATGTGTCCTGACTTTTGGGCTGTTGTGTATGTCCTTTGTAGGGCAGTGCTGTTGATACATGTGTTGTTCTCGCTTTGTCCCCCCACTATTTGCAGGAAATTGTATGATTAGTAGACCACACAGCATTTATGAAAGTCAATCTCTGTATGTTGAACTTCTTTCGCACCGTACGTAGCCATCCGTGATGGTCGAATGGTGCGGGAGAAGAATAAACACTAAACACAAAGAGCAATTTCTAAAAAAGTGAGTTCAAAATATCGATGATTTAAAAGTGCAACGCTCTCAGTGGCTTCCGATTATCGTACAGAGCGTTCCAGACGGCCGCAGAAGCGCATTTGAAAGCGCCACGCGATGCGAGTGACCGCCTTTGTCCGGTGGCCAGCCCAAAGACCGCTGCTGCTGCTGCTGCTGCTGCTGCTGCTGCTGCTGCTGCTGCTGCTGCTGCTGCTGCTGCTGCTGCTGCTGCTGCTGCTGCTGCTGCTGCTGCTGCTGCTGCTGCTGCTGCTGCTGCTGCTGCTGCCAGGATGATCGGAGTTGGCGTGACGGTGGTCAAAACGGCGGCAGTAGAGCAAGCGGGTTGTGCAGCGGATCGCGCTGATCCCTGGACGCTCTTCCGTATTTACCGGTGGGCTTTCTCCGGACCCCCCCGCCCCCCTCATGCTCTCCTCTCCCACTTCGATAAAAAATGAATGTCCCAATCCCGACGTTGGATCGGTCATTTTTGGTTGTTGTTTTTCTTGTTTTTGTAGTTGTTCTAATAAGAAAAGCGGAAATGACACGCGGTAAAAGGGGGCCTGTGACCGGTCAGAGCCATTGCCACGCTCTCTCCTGAGTTCCATCCGCACACGACCACAGCAATGGCAGTTGTCGATGTAAAGACGAGGAGGAGGAGGAGGTGGAGGTTCATCATGGTTCGGTTGCGAAGGGTTTAGGTTCGAGACGTGTGCAGGGTTAGAGAAGCGAGGATAGGTCACCGAGACGCGCATTTGAGGTGAGATCGGAGGTGGGCGAGTGACGGTTTTGGGGGGTGGGAGGGGAGACCGAGGGCACTTCACCTGCTGTGGTGAGTGGTGGTAACGACCATGACCCTCGTAAGAGAGTTTCTCGACTGTGCAACAACGAGGAGGGGAGGGGGAGGGAGACGCGGTGGTGAAGTTAACGAGTAGCGGGCCTTGGGGCTGAGAATAAAACAAATCGGCTGTCGACCTGGCAATCCGGACGACGACGAGAGAAGAGGAAGCGATGGGCCTCCTAACGGCGAGGCGTGGACGCAAATCGGCGGAATGATGAAATCACGTGGTGACCGAGATGTTCACGAGTGAAGCCTCGTCCACAGTGGTGGGGTGGGAGGGAGGGGGGCTCTAAGTGCCCCCCTCTCACCCCCCCACCCTCCCCCCCACCCTGCTAATGCGTTGTGAGAAGGTGCGAGAGGTGGCGGTGATGAATGTGGGGGGGGGGGGGGGGGGCGGTGAGAGGTGCGGTGGATGCGCGGGGGGCAGGGAGTAAGCGAGCTGGGCCTCTCCATTACTCGGCTTCCCATCATTTGACGAGGATTTCACTCCTCCTCCTCCTCGACGCATTGCATTGCTACTCTTGAAATATTGAGGGGTTGTTTATTTTATTTGACCGAATTCGAAAAACGAAATGCCGACCCCGGCGCAAGGCGATTCACACAAAGACAAAGCCAAACATCACCCGTATAGCCTGAACAGACTGTGGGGGCAAGTGCTGTTAGCGAGCACCTATGAGGGCCGGCACGGCACACGAGGGGGTGGGTGGCCAGCATCACGCCCGGCCGCCTTTGTCTCCCCAGTGGCGATGTTTACACACCGCACCAGGTACTCATTTGAGGCTGAGTCGACCTAGGAGAGGCCCAGGGCCGGTTAAAATAATAGTTTATAGTGTTGGCCGTGAACGGCAATCGAACTCGGGTCGCCGGTTTCATAGCCCAGCGCGCTAACCACGACGCTACCGCTCCCCCCCACACACACACGTGTTCATATGTATGGGTGCATATAAAAGTACGTGTGTGTGTCTGTTGAGGCTATACGGTCGATCTTCGTCTTGTGTGTGCGCCTGTGATCTGCCAGTCGACTCAGTCAGTCAAACCATGCCACCTGGGTCTGTCCCGTGACCTCCTGCCAGCGAGTCTTCGACACTTCGCGTGGCCTCGACGTGCACCTAGCCTGGCACAAGCGCCGTGGTGACGTCACCACGGCTGTTGTTGTTGTTGTTGTGCCTGTGGAGCGGTAGTGTAGCGGGTAGCGCGCTGCGCTACCATCCCGACGACCAGATTTCGATTCCCGCTCACGGCCAACACCAGTGACGAATATCTGAACCGGTCCTGGGCCTCCCCTAGGTCGACTCAGTCTCAAATCAGTACCTGGTGTGGTATGTAAACATCGCCACGAGGGAGATAAAGGCGGCCGGGCGTGGTGCTCGCCACTCACCATCTCGTGTGCCGTGCCGGCCTTCGTAGGTGCTACTCGCTAACAGCACTTGCCCCAACAGTCTGCTAAGACTATACGGGGGATCTTTGTCATATTTACAGACGCTCCACGTGTATTCATTGTTGTTGTTGTTGGTGTACGTGTCGAAGTGATGTCCTGCTCAAATAATCCAGTGGAGGAAACTCCTCATTCCTATGTCGGGGGCGAGTCCGTCCTCATGATAGCCTCTGTTAACTCCCCCAGGAAGTATTATTTATTTTATTTTATCGACCCGGGAGAGGTCATGAACTCCTAGATTGCAGTTTTAAATGTTTGAGATGTTTTCAGGCGATTAATGATGACGAGCTGTGTTTATTATTCACGCGCGCGGAGGAGGAAGTCGAAGCACCCGGAGACAACCCCACAACAACAACAAACAACAACAAACAACAACAACAAACAACAGCACCAATCCATCCCCGTACAGACGGAAACGGACGGCGATTAGTCCACTTGCTGTACCGCCATCTCGTGGCGACGCAGCGGAAGGGAGTTCCCCAACAACATCGGTGTGTGCGGTGATCTAGCAACCCTCGCTGCTGCCCCCAACGGCGCTGCAGGTTTGATTAAGGGGGGCAGCGACGGGCACGGGTAGCCGCACTACGGCCTCCGCTTCACGTCACCCTGGTGGTGGCGGTGGTGGTGAGGGTGGTGGTGAGGGTGGTGAGGGTGGTGAGGGTGGTGAGGTTGGTGCTGATTGGCTGACACCGCTGATTTTTCTCCGAGAGGTTTGCGCTCCGTAGCGCCGCCTTGCGGCTCCACTCGCGTCTCGAGCTCACGGACCCCCCCTCCCTCCCTCCCACGACCGCACAAACAAACAAACAGAATCCGAATCTTAATTTAGACTGCGGGAGGAATCCGATGAGCTCTGTGGGCGGGTCAGCGAGTTACAATAAGAGATAAGAATGTGCTCTAGATATATACTTGGATCATCTTATTGGTTCTTTCGGTAAAGTCACGTAGAAGGGAAGTAATAACATAATAAAAATAAAACATGATAAAATAATTCTCTGGATAATTATTCTGCCTCTCTACCACCGTTGCTCAGCCAAGGCTCAATGGCTCGTGACGCTCAGCGGCCAGCGACAAGCAGCACAATTCGCATTGAAACTGTTCAGGGGTTTAACAACCGGATCGATAATGTATACATGTGCAGGTTAGAAACGTTATTGATTGTTTGGCCTAGGTATGTATATTTTAAGAAAGTGCTGCATTTTGAAACACACAATACGATCAAAAACGTCGAAATTATTTCGCACCGTGGCACAGCGGTGAGCGCGCTGCGCTACGAACCCGCCGACCCGAGTTCGATTCCCGCTCGCGGCCACCTACCACCACTGACGATTATCTGAACCGGTCCCGGATCTCCCCTGGGTCGACTCAGCCTCAAATTAGCAACCCGGTGCGGTGTGTCTAAAACATCAGCAGTGGGGAAACAAAGGCGGCCGGGCATTGAGTTTTCCACTCACCCCCTTCCTCGCGTGCCACGTCGTCCTTCATCTCGGTCCAGCTCGGGAAAATCGCTGTTCCCGAACAGTCGGTTCAGGCTATCCGTGGGATCTTTGCGTGTGCGCTGGCATGCGATGAATCTCTCTCTGCAAACGTGAGTCTTTGCTAAGTGCCGTTGGCAGAATCCGTGAAGGTCACTTTTCGTTCCCAGGCAATTTCACGCTTTACCTGGGAAACACGCGCCGCCCGGGGACCACGTGATGGGTTCTCGAATTAAAACTCACCAGCGCTGCGCGCAGATTAATCACGCAATTACCCACCGGATTAAACATTTTTATTTTGCAACACGGTTTGCAACTACTGCACGCGCGTCTTTATCGGCCTAAATTCACAACCATCTCCTCTCGCCACCACGGACCACGATCGTCGGCATCGCCGCGCGTCGTTTCTTCAGCCTGCGCCGTCTGGAACTCGGCCGCCACCATCATCATCACCATCACCATCATCATCTCCATCATCATCATCACCATCATCATCACCATCATCTCCACTCCACGTTCACAGCAGCAGCGTTCAATCGACAACGACGTTTACAGAGACACTTCAGAATCAGATTGAGAATGTTTATTGGTACTGGAGGAATCCGATGAGCCATAAAGCTCGTGTTCACAGATGTGCAGTAGGGGCTGGTCAGAATGTTACAACAACAATCAACACAAATATACGATACGAGTGCAAAGTATTGGAATGGTAAACCAATCACAAAAACAATCTTAGCAGGTAAAGCCCACTTGAGCTATTAGCTTATTGTCTAGAAGCGACCTGGCCACAAATGGTAGCTCAACGAAGTGGCTTGTCAAGGGGTCAGCTCCGTTTCAAAGGGCCCGCTTCTTTTTAAATCCTTTATATTAAGTTCACTTGCTTGCTTGCTTGCGCGCTTACGACCGTGCAAATCTTTCGGTCGTTTTTTTAACCCACTTCCCGGGATCCAAACGAGCTGACATTTTGCACACAGACTCGTTGTGCGTGACAATGTATTTTCGTGAAAAATGTTTTTCCAAAATTTTACACTTTTTAGGATTTTTTTTATATTTAATTACCAATTGCTTAATGGTGGCAGGCAATCATCTGACCCATAGGTGGCAGCCATCTCAAGCCAGATGACGAGAGGACTCTAGCCGCCACGCATATAAAGGATTTATAGTGAAAAACTTTGTTTTTACGGGTTAATTTTTTTTAAAGTCCTCACATCCTTCATGAGAGGCTTCACTTGTCTCTCGCCTGGATTCCGAGCGGCGACACTGATCTTGGCTTGGCGAATTACAGACTCGTCGTTAATCATGTCCGTAAAATACTGTGCTCGTTACAAATCGCATTCTTTTAATTACTACGAACAAAGACGCGACGCGCATACAGGATAGGGTTTTTGTATTCAATAACACGTGTTTATACAATTGTACAATATTCTACGTGGACTTTCGCAACCAATGTTATGATGATTCATAATCAGTTTCTATTTGGGGTTAGATCCGTGTCGGTATATAATGGAAATTCATTTTTACGAAATCAATCAACTGGCATATTTCCCCACGTGACACCTTCACGTGATTGCCTCTGTCGGTTGGTGGAGGGGTATTGGTTTTCAAACATTGACATTACACCTATACACACCATCTAAGCGGAAATTAAACTAATTATCAATCACAAATATAACTTAAATTTGTGTTGTTTTTGTTGTTGTTGTTGTTGTTGTGTCCAAATGCCACCGAGTGATTTCCGAACCGCACTACCGGTTCGGATCCCACTCTCGCCACTGACAACAGCCGTGGGCGAAGAATCGAAGTCAGGTCGTTGGGCTGCTAGCACAGTGCGTGAACCACTGCGCCACCGTTCTCTCCTGCATTCATCCAGCAATAACAACTGCATTGCATGCGAAACGTGTAGAAGCAAACGTGATTAGACACATTACTTATTATACCGGCAACCTTTAGCGTCACGCACTCCACGTGCCGACGAATGATGTGGTCTGAAGACTGACAAGAGATAAGCAGATATTCTCACACTAAATGTTTTGTTGCAGAAGGATACTGCATCTAAGCTGGGCCCGAAGAGTGACCAACGTAGAACATCGAAGAAGACATCCTAATGACGCAGGCCGTGATGGGAAGTTAACTGGAACTCTCTGGACACACATGTAGGATGGACAACAACTTGAACATGAACAGTGCGTTGTTCAGAACAACGCAGGGAACCGGGAAGAGGGGAAGACTTCAGAGAACGGCTTCGCGACGACACGAAGAGATTGGTGCCAGAAAATGTGGCCACCACGGTGAGCACATTCGCAGCAGACGGAAACGTGGAAACAAATGAGGAGTGGACGCCTTATTGGCTATCTGCCCGTGGATCGTGACGATGATAATGATAAGTGATGACATTGATCGTTATCTTCGGAAGTAGTGAGCGCGAGACTTACAACTCTATACAAATTCTAGCCCGATGGATGAAATCATTATCAGCAAACTCCGGGCTCCGTAATACTTTCGTGGGGTTATTCCAAATCGATGATTATGTGGGAGACTGTCAAGAGCCAAGCGAACCGTGCAGGTCACCGCGCCGTCTCCTGTGCATGTTCTGGCGGAGGGTGCGAAACGTCGGCGATTGTGAAGTGTGATCGTTATCATTGACGATCACACTTCACCTGCTTGCTCGTGGACATCAATCACTCGGGCGCAAAATATATCGCGCGTGTGTGCGCGTATATATATTATATATATTATATGTAATATATTATATATAATATATGACATATAATATAAAAGTTGCAACGGTAGTGTAGCGGTTAGCGCTACGCTGCGCTACGAACCTGGCGACCCGAGTTCGATTCCCGCTCACGGCCAACATCAGTGACGATTATCTGAACCGGTCCTGGGCCTCCCCTAGGTCGACTTAGCCTCAAAGGAATACCTGGCACGGTGCGTAAAAACATCGCCACGAGGGAGACGAAGGCGGGTGTGTGCGGTGCTGGCCACCCACTCCCTCGTGCGCCGTTCCGGCCTTCATAGGTGCTCGCAAACAGCACTTGCCCCTACAGCCTGTTAAGGCTACACGGTGAGATCTTAACACGCACACACACATATATATATATCTAATGAGTATAATCCCCCTGTTTTCGAGCGAAGGGGTCCTCAACAAAAGCCGGCGGGGTGAACTTTACTTGAACCCGGTATGGGAGCCACCCCGCTCGTTAATCACTGCCTCTCTTCACAAAGAGCGGGGGGTGGAGTGGTGGTGGTGGGGGGGGGGGGTCCCGCCAACGCCTCCCGGCTCGGTTCAGCAGCAGCAGCAGAATCGGCGGCAGCAGCAGCAGCAGCAACAGAGGCAGGGCCAGGCAAGAGTCCCGCCGCTAGACGTTATTAATGACTCGCGCGCGCGCGCGTGCGTGTTGGAGAGGCGCGCGTGTGCCCGTGCAACAACGTGCGTGTGTGTGTGTGTGCGTGTGTGTGTGCGTGTATACGTGTGTGTGTGTGTAGTGGGGAGCGGTAGTGTAGCGGTTCGCGCGCTGCGCTACGAACCCGGCGACACGGGTTCGATTCCCGTTCACGGCCAACACCAGTGACGATTATCTGAACCGGTCCTGGGTCTCCCCTAGGTCGACTCAGCCTCAAATGAGTACCTGGTGCGATGTGTAAACATCGCCACTGGGGAGACAAAGGCGGTCGGGCGTGGTGCTGGCCACCCACCCCCTCGTGTACCGTTCCGGCTTTCATAGGTGCTCGCTAACAGCACTTGCCCCTACAGTCTGTTAAGGCTTTACGGGGGATCTTTGTTGATCTTTGTGTGTGCGTGTGTACGCGTGTGTGTGTAGTGGGGAGCGGTAGTGTAGCGGTTCGCGCGCTGCGCTACGAACCCGGCGACCCGAGTTGGATGCCCGTTCACGGCCAACATCGGCGGCGATTATCTGAAACGGTCCTATGATGAGGGGAGCGGTGGCGCATTGGTTAGCACGGCACCGCGCAACGAACCCTGTGGACTCGAGTTCCGTTCCCGCTCACGGCCAATAATACAAGTGACGAATATAATCGAACCTATTGATCGACTCGAGACATGAGCAGCACTGGGGAGACAAAGGCGGCCGGGTCTGGTAGCGTGCCACCACCACCACCCACTTCGTAATGCCGTTTCGGCCTTCATAGGTCCGCTACTCGCTGGACAGAACTTGCACCACCCCCACCCGTCTGTTAGAGGCTACACGGGAGGACGTTTGATTTTGTTTTTTAAATCCTTTATATTAAGTTCACTTGCTTGCGCGCTTACGACCGTGCAAATCTTTCGGTCGTTTTTTAACCCACTTCCCGTGATCCAATCGAGCTGATATTTTGCACACAGACTCGTTGTGCGTGACAATTAATGTTCGTGAAAATTGTTTTCAAAAATTTTACACTTTTTAGGAAAAAATAAATTACGTTTAATTACCAATTGCTTAATGGTGGCAGGCAATCATCTGACCATAGGTGGCAGCCATCTCAAGCCAGAGGACGAGAGGACTCTAGCCGCCACGCATATTAAGGATGTATAGTGAAAAACTTTGTTTTTACGGGTTAATTTTTTGTGCGTAAAGTCAGCCTCGCTTGAGCGATATTCATTGTTGTACACTCACGAATGGCTGTCCACGGCGCTCGGCGTTGCCACTGTTGCTGCTGCTGCTGCTGGCTTCAAACACAGATACACAGAGACAAATAACCCCCCCCCCCCCCATGTAGCCTTGACAGACTCTAGGGGCAAGTGCTGTTAGCGAGTAGCACCTACGAAGGCCCGCCCGGTGGCACACGAGGGGGCGGGTGGCCCTGAGCGGGAATAGAACTCCGTGTCGCCGGGATTCGTAGCGCCGCACACACGGACACACACACACAGGACACACACACACAGGACACACACACACAGGACACAACACACACAGGACACACACACAGGACACCACACACGGACACACACACAGGACACACACACACAGGACACACACACACAGGACACACACACACAGGACACACACACACGGACACACACACACAGGACACACACACACAGGACACACACACACAGGACACACACACACAGGACACACACACAGGACACACACACACAGGACACACACACACGGACACACACACAGGACACACACACACAGGACACACACACAGGACACACACACACAGGACACACACACACAGGACACACACACACAGGACACACACACATTGGACACACACACACAGGACACACACACACAGGACACACACACACAGGACACACACACACAGGACACACACACAGGACACACACACACAGGACACACACACAGGACACACACACAGGACACACACACACAGGACACACACACAGGACACACACACACAGGACACACACAGGACACACACACGGACACACACACGGACACACACACACAGGACACACAGGACACATACACAGGACACACACACAGGACACACACACAGGACACACACACAGGACACACACAGGACACACACACACAGGACACACACACAGGACACACACACAGGACACACATACAGGACACACACACACAGGACACACACACAGAGGACACACACACAGGACACACACACAGGACACACACACAGGACACACACACCGCACACACACACACCGCACACACACACACACACCGCACACACACACACCGCACACACACACACAGGACACACACACACGCACACACACACACAGGACACACATACAGGACACACACACACAGGACACACACACAGAGGACACACACACAGGACACACACACAGGACACACACACAGGACACACACACAGGACACACACACACAGGACACGCACACACAGGACACACACACATAGGACACACACACAGGACACACACACAGGACACACACAGAGGACACACACACAGGACACACACACACAGGACACACACACAGGACACACACACACAGGACACACACACAGGACACACACACGGACACACACACGGACACACACACAGGACACACAGGACACACACACACAGGACACACACACAGGACACACACACAGGACACACACACACAGGACACACACACACAGGACACACACACAGGACACACACACACAGGATACACATACAGGACACACACACACAGGACACACACACAGAAGACACACACACAGGACACACACACAGGACACACACACAGGACACACACATCGCACACACACACACCGCACACACACACACACACCGCACACACACCGCACACCGCACACACACACACACAGGACACACACACACGCACACACACACAGGACACACATACAGGACACACACACAGGACACACACACAGAGGACACACACACATGACACACACACAGAACACACACACAGGACACACACACACGCACACACACACAGGACACACACACAGGACACACACACACAGGACACACACACAGGACACACACACCGCACACACACACAACACACACACACACCGCACACACACACACCGCACACACACACACACACCGCACACACACACACCGCACACACTGAGCACACACTGCACACACTGAGCACACACACACACACCGCACACACTGAGCACACACACACACGCCGCACACACTGAGCACACACACACCGCACACACTGAGCACACACACACACTGAGCACACCCACACACACACTGAGCACACACACACACGCCGCACACACACACACACCGCACACACTGAGCACACACACACCGCACACACTGAGCACACACACACACCGCACACACTGAGCACACACACACCGCACACACTGAGCACACACACACACCGCACACACTGAGCACACACACACACGCTGAACACACACACACACTGAACACACACACTGAGCACACACACACACTGAGCACACACACACACACCGCACACACACACACACACTGAGCACACACACACACTGAGCACACACACACACCGCACACACACACACACTGAGCACACACACACACCGCACACACACACACCGCACACACACACACCGCACACACTGAGCACACACCGCACACACACACCGCACACACACACACCGCACACACACACACCGCACATACTGAGCACACACACGAGCGATCGTGCAACAACGAAGAACACGCACGCCAGCAACACACACTCGGCAACAACAACAGCAGCAACAACAGCAACAACAACAACAGCAGCAACAGCAACAACAGCAACAGCAACAACAACAGCAACAACAACAGCAACAACAACAGCAGCAACAAAAGCAACAACAACAACAGCAACAACAGCAACAACAACAACAGCAGCAACAACAACAACAGCAACAACAACAACAGCAACAACAACAGCAACAGCAACAACAACAGCAGCAACAAAGCAACAACAACAGCAGCAACAGCAACAACCGCAACAACAACAGCAACAGCAACAACAGCAACAGCAACAACAACAGCAACAACAACAGCAACAGCAACAACAACAGCAGCAACAAAAGCAACAACAACAACAGCAACAACAGCAACAACAACAACAGCAGCAACAACAACAACAGCAACAACAGCAGCAACAACAGCAGCAACAGCAACAACAACAGCAACAACAACAACAACAGCCGTCGATCGTCTGGAAGTGTGCGGCGATGTGACCACGGCGCTTTGGTGCCAGGCTAGGTGCGCGCGCGGACGCACACAAAGACAAAGATCCCCCGTATAGCCTTAACAGACTGTAGGGGCAAGTGCTGTTAGCGAATAGCCACATATAAAGTCCGGCACGGCACACGAGGGGGTGGGTGGCCAACACCACGCCCGGCCGCCTTTGTCTCCCTAGTTGGCGATGTTCACACATCGCACCGTGTACTCATTTAAGGCTGAGTCGACGCACTCGTACACACCAGCAAGACATCCCGTGTCACACTGGACGAAGGAGAGGCCGTCTTACCAGGACGACGTGACTCTCTCAAGTCCGTCTGACACGCCGCTCTGTCTCGGAACGTAAACCGTTAACCGGAACGCTGCGACGAACGCGGGTTGTGTTTTTGATGCGTAAAAGTGGAGTGTCCGTGCGCGTGCGTGGGCGCGTGCGTGGGGAGCGGTGGTGTAGTGGTTAGCGCTGCGCTGCGCTACGAACCCGGTGGCCCGAGTTCGATTCTCGCTCACGGCCAACATCAGTGACGATTATCTGATCCGGTCCTGGGCCTTCCCTAGGTCGACCCAGCCTCAAATGAGTACCTGGTGCGATGTGTAATCATCGCCACCCGGGGAGACAAAGGCGGCCGGGGGTGGTGCTGGCCACCCACACATCCATGTGGCCTGCCGGCCTTCATAGGTGCTCGCTAGCAGCAATGTTCTCCTACAGTCGATACGGGGGGTATTTAATAATAATAATGATGATTATTCTTTCATCCATTATACAAGTTATTTCGGAGTTAGATCGCGTAAATATATAAATGTGTCGTTAAACCCACACACCACCCGACACAGCCAACTAGTGAGGGGTTTGTCACGTAAACAGAACGTGGCCAATTCGTCACTAGCACAGCACGTCTGACTCATTGGCTGTGTCGGGTGGTGGCGGGTTTAACGACACGTTTATATATTGACGCGATCCAACCTAAAAAACCCTGTATTATGGATGATATTGGTCGCGAAAGCCTCCTCCTACTACGTGATTAAAATTAAAATTTCAGTTTCATATCGCGTCGTTTCGGCTAATTGCGTCTCACAGCGCTGTACAATAATTACAGGCATCATCGCGCCAAGGGCTACATCTTATTTACATCGATTATTAACTACTGTGCTGTCAATGAAACCGTTTGGAAAATAACTACTGAAGAAAGCGAGGAATTGTATTAAAACGAAAAGTTACGATCAACAATAACAACAACAACAACAACGTTATCACAACATTACTCCATTGCGCTGTGTTCACGGGGAGATATTGACTGTACAGTCCTTCCCCGGTTTACGTTGAGGATGCGTTCCTGAAACGCCAATCACAAGCGGATGAGACGAAGGCGGAGAGGCGATGGGTAACGATGAAGTCGGACGTTGACGAATGCGGTGAGCGACGTAAGTGCGGGGTCGAGTCGACGCAAATCAGGGCACTACTTTACAGTATTTATATAAAAGGGCGACGTTTCGGGCAACGGCACTTGTGCAGCTATTAATATCGGTTCTTAAGCGCTCGATATCCGTGTGTCGGATCTCGAGTATTGAGATACGGCGTGATGTCGCTCGCCTGCAACGGCTTCAACTCGAACTCCTGCAGACACGAACGCAAAACAAAATAATCATCGATAATTGTTTTTTTACCCTTCTATCTGGCAACAAAACTGACACCTTTTTTTACAAGGAGTCATGTTTGCATAGACCGCAATACCTGCAGTCATAATACAAACAAAATACATAACTCTGATAATGTGCACTGTCCTTGAAGTTGATTGGTCCACACCCGAGACAGCTTTCCTTAGAGCCTAGTCTCACATGGGTTGGACCAGATGACGCCAAAAGGTGTCAGTTTTGTTGCCAGATAGAAGGGTAAAAAAACAATTATCATATTTTTACTGGCAAATGAGGTTCCCATAGTGTAAAATAATCATCGACGCACGAGTCGAACCTGGACTTTCGTGAAGCGAACAAATTAATCGCTCACACCCGTGACTGCTCAGATCCAACGAGCAGCCGTGCGGCTAGTCACCAGTGGTGGAAACTCCACGTTCCTATGGCCAGATCACTTACAAGGCACACGGTCGACTTCCACGCACAGCGGTACTCGTTTTATCGCTCCCGGGTTGCATGATGAGCTGCATCGACCACCCCCCCAACCCAACCCAACCCAACCCCTCCCGGACCTTGATTTGAACTCACGACCTTCCGATTGCGACACTCTGTCTGTGCGTTGCCAACAGCAACAACAAACACAGCAACACCCGTGCCCTTTAGAGTCGTTTGCTTGACCCGGCGTCCTCTATTCATTCATTCATTTAGCGAGTCCCATAGGGGGGGGGTCGTTCACGGGTGTCCCTCGGCCCGTGTGACCGACCCGACGGCGTCGCTCATGGCTCCTAGGTTCATCTTGTTCAGCCAGGTGAGAACTCAAATAATCTCACTTGCAAGAGTGACCCCCGATGGGGGCGGCGGGGGAGAGGGGGCATGTAGTCTGCTGCCAGTTGCGGGCGATGGTTGTCGCGGCTGAGAGACGCCGTCTCGCTCGCCTCGTGTGCAAGACGTTGGTGGCTTCGATCCCCGATTCTGACCGCCTGTTGTATTTTTGGAGTTTGCGTGTTCTGTTTCTCTCCCTCCTCTCGTGGTCGCGTGGATTTTCTCCGTGTCCTCCGCGTTTCCTCCCCCCCTCCACATTTACAATCGACACGCGTTTAGAGTATTCGGCTGCTATAAATATCCACGTGATGAGCCACTCCGATGAGCTGTAATTTGTGGCCAGATGTTAACTCCCTCGCCGGGTATGCAGGAAGTTTGTGGGTTCGATCCTCGACCCTGACCACCTGTTGTATATTTGGAGTTTGCATGTTCGAGATCTCCACCCGTGGTCGCGTGGATTTTTCTCTGGGTCCTCTGGTTCCCCCCCCCTCAACATTTAGAATCGACACGTTGTACATTTACACGTGATAAGCCACTTCGTTGAGCTATCGTTTGCGGCCTGGTCGAATCTGAAAAAGATACATAGCTCAGTGGGGCCTACCTGGTAAAATAAAATAAAGATTAGTTTTTTGTTTAGTTTTAGTTTACAATCCTAATTGAGTAACCTGAATTTTACTAATTTGGGGTGTGACCCCGGCACGCAAACGGCACTATGAGCGAAAGCGAAACTGCGTGCGGTGTGATTGCGGTCATCTTATCTACATATCTATCTATATAACCCACACACGGCAGTTGCGATCAGGGCGGCCTATCGAGTCTAAACCGTGACGCCCGTGCAACAAGGAGGGCGGTGAACGCGTTACCGCCGGGTGCCACGTATCTACCAAATTGTCCGGCGTGGTGGTGGCGGTGGCGGTGGTGGCGGTGGTGATATTGACAGTCGCCCTTTTCCCACGAACCGCACCCGAACCCGCAAGGAGGTATGAACCATCATCATCACGCGACACTCCGCTCATCCTTGCCGCAGTAGCAGCAGCAGCAGTTGCGGCTTTTGGCTGCTAGCCATCGAACGGAGACGGTGGCCACCGCATCGCGCGGCGCTTTCAGATGCGCTTCGGCGGCCGTCTGGAACGCTCTCTTCCTTCCGATGTTAGGGAGTCCGCCGGAGCTGAGCCACTTTTGACATCGTCTCGATTGAAAACGAATTTCTTCGGAACGATTCGCGCGGTTGGCTACGCACGATGCGACAGTTCAACTTACGCACACGCATAAGAGCCAGGGGGTGGTGATGATGATGGTGGTGATGATGATGGTGGTGATGCTGATGATGAGTGACAATGCGATGGGTCGTGACGTTGGCTGTTGGGCGAGCAAACAGGGCGGTAGCCATCTAGCGTCAACGGGAGGAACTCTGCAGGAGCGACGCTTGAAATGCCGACACGGAATCACACGAACCTACCACACGAACTCACCACACGAACTCACCACACGAACTCACCACACGAACTCACCACACGAACTCACCACACGAACTAACCACACGAACTCACCACACGAACTCACCACACGAACTAACCACACGAACTAACCACACGAACTCACCACACGAACTAACCACACGAACTAACCACACGAACTCACCACACGAACTCACCACACGAACTCACCACACGAGCTCACCACACGAGCTCACCACACGAACTCACCACACGAACTAACCACACGAACTCACCACACGAACTCACCACACGAACTCACCACACGAACTCACCACACGAGCTCACCACACGAACTAACCACACGAACTCACCACACGAACTCACCACACGAACTCACCACACGAACTCACCACACGAACCACACGAACTCACCACACAAACTCACCACACGAACTCACCACACGAACTCACCACACGAACTCACCACACGAACTCACCACACGAACTCACCACACGAACTAACCACACGAACTCACCACACGAACTCACCACACGAACTCACCACACGAACTCACCACACGAACTCACCACACGAACTCACCACACGAACTCACCACACGAACTCACCACACGAACCACACGAACTCACCACACGAACTCACCACACGAACTCACCACACGAACTCACCACACGAACTCACCACGCGAACTCACCACACGAACTAACCACACGAACTCACCACACGAACTCACCACACCAACTCACCACACGAACCACACGAACTCACCACACGAACTTACCACACGAACTCACCACACGAACTCACCACACGAACTCACCACACGAACTCACCACACGAACCACACGAACTCACCACACGAACTCACCACACGAACTCACCACACGAGCTCACCACACGAACTCACCACACGAACTCACCACACGAACCACACGAACTCACCACACAAACTCACCACACGAACTCACCACACAAACCACACGAACTCACCACACGAACTCACCACACGAACTTACCACACGAACTCACCACACGAACTCACCACACGAACTCACCACACGAACTCACCACACGAACTCACCACACGAACTCACCACACGAACTCACCACACGAACTCACCACACAAACTCACCACACGAACTCACCACACGAACTCACCACACGAACTCACCACACGAACTCACCACACCAACTCACCAGACCCAATAACTAACTAGGACCCGGTCTATCTAAAAGCTAGCCTGTTAACGTTTCACATTTCTAGAGTTATTTATGTATCGAATCTAAAGTATGCACGTACCTTACATATCAATTACTTTTGAATTATCGCGTGTTAAATCCACCTCACCCAGTATCCCAACAGAATGGTACTAAGTTTACCGACCCTACATATAAATCTTAGATGTAAGTATGTGGGACTTGTTTCGCACCATACATAGCGGGCCTGGTACAAACCTATGCACAGGTGTGTGTGTGTGTGGTTCTGGGCCTCCGCTAAGTCGACTCAGCCTCAAACGAGTACCTGGTGCGATGTGTAAACGTCAGTATTGGTGCTGCATGTAACCCCTCCCCTCGTGCTCGCTAACAGCACTTGCCCCTACAGTCTGTTAAGACTATACAGAGAGCATTAGTCTTTGTCTTTTGAGAGCAATCGCCCTGTTGATTGTACGCGCGAGTGTATGCACGTAATTGTGTGAACTGTGGTGATTGTCTCGCGAGAAGCACTAACCACGATGAATCATCGTACTGTGTACAGTGTTGATCATTAATAATATGAGCAAATCGTGAGTGAAACTTGAAACATGTCAACTACCGGTGTCACGGGCCTCTAATTGCAACGGCAAAGCGAAGTAGGTCTCCTGGCAAATTGCCTCTGCATAATATCAACCATCGTACACATTTACAAGCGCATCGTATCGATTTTAAAATTGTGCATTTCGTTTTTTTTCTCCCCTTTAAAAATACAAGTGTGTACTAAACAGACGTGTGTAGACGAATAGAAATCATTTCATGTCTACACATACACACAACTCTGCATCACGTTTGTGTACACAGAACAATAGCCACGTGCTGTTAGCGATTGGGTAGATATTGGGGGAGGATGTGACGTCAGGTCGCCATAACAATCAAGCGCCGGTGCTTTTCACAAATGACGTCACACCCCTCCGCCCCGCCCCCCGCTCCCACAGCTGTACAAACAAAGACAAAGATCCCCCGTCTAACCTTCACACACTTTTGGGGCAAGTCCTATTAATGAAATCCGAGAAGATGGGTGGCCCCAGCACCACGCCCGGCCGCCTTTGTCTCCCCCAGTGGCAACATTTACACACCACACGAGGAACTCATTGGAGGCTGAGTCGACCTAGAGGGTAACTCCGGGCCCGATTGAGATTATCCGTCACTGGTGTTGGCCGTGAGCGCGGATGGAACTCGGCTCGCCGGGTTCGTAGCGCTACGCGACAGCTCCGTCACGGTACAAACAAAGCCTCGCATTAATCTTGACTTTATAAAGCTTTCGTGACTGCAGAAATTCATATTCTTGGATCTTTCGGTAAAGTTACGTAGATAGGTTCAAAGAAAATAGCAAAAAACAACAAACAAAAATCACTGCTCGTGTGTCAGCAGAGGGGCAACGTCGACCGCCTTTCATTCTTTTTCATTATCCTTCATTTTATGTTTCCTTGCTCTGGTCACGTGCACCATGCCCAGAGCCCCCCCCCCCCCCCCCAACCTGCGTGTGCCCCCCACGGGAGAGGTCGCGACGTCTCTTGCTGAAGGGCTGGCACGTCTCGCGCCGCCCACATCCCTCCCTGCCTCTCCCGGTTCGAGTCCAGGCTGAAGACCCCCCCCCCCCCTTCTTCTCTGTCTGTGTTTGTGTCTGTCTCTCTCGTTCTGTCTCTCTCGTTCTGTCTGTCGTTCTGTCTGTCGCTCTGTCTCTCTCGTGTTGTCTCCCGATCTGTCTCCCGATCTGTCTCTCTCGTTCTGTCTCTCGTTCTGTCTCCCGATCTGTCTGTCGCTCTGTCTCTCTCGTGTTGTCTCCCGATCTGTCTCCCGATCTGTCTCTCTCGTTCTGTCTCTCTCGTTCTGTCTCTCTCGTTCTGTCTGTCGCTCTGTCTGTCGCTCTGTCTCTCTCGTGTTGTCTCCCGATCTGTCTCTCTCGTTCCGTCTCTCTCGTTCTGTCTCTCTCGTTCTGTCTCTCGTTCTGTCTCCCGATCTGTCTGTCGCTCTGTCTCTCTCGTGTTGTCTCCCGATCTGTCTCCCGATCTGTCTCTCTCGTTCCGTCTCTCTCGTTCTGTCTCTCTCGTTCTGTCTCTCGTTCTGTCTCCCGATCTGTCTGTCGCTCTGTCTCTCTCTCGTGTTGTCTCCCGATCTGTCGCCCGATCTGTCTCTCTCGTTCCGTCTCTCTCGTTCTGTCTCTCTCGTTCTGTCTCTCGTTCTGTCTCCCGATCTGTCTGTCGCTCTGTCTCTCTCTCGTGTTGTCTCCCGATCTGTCGCCCGATCTGTCTCTCTCGTCCCGTCTCTCTCGTCCCGTCTGTATTGTTCTGTCTCTCTCGTTTCTTCTAGATTTGAAGCTTTCGTGACTGCAAGGATTCACACAATCTTGATACAGTAAATCTAGCTGTGACGGTCCCACCTGATGACGGAGACTTGTGTTGCCTCCGAAACGTCGTGATTCATTATTTTATTTTATTTCTATTATTACTTTTATTAATTGTAATTAGATTTTTTACCTACGTGACTTTACCGACAAAAAAGCCAAGAGTATATCTCTCGCTCCGTCCCTCTCGTTCCGTCTGTCTTGATCTCTCTCGTTCTGTCTCCCGATCTGTCTGTCGCTCTGTCTCTCTCGTTCTGTCTGTCGCTCTGTCTCCCGATCTGTCTCTCGATCTCTCGTCTGGTGTTGCGTCTCTCTCGTTTTGTCTCTCGGCCCGTCCCTGGTTTCGTCTCTCTCGTGTTCTCTCTCGTCCTGGCCGTCGTTCGATCTCTCGTGCCATCTTTCGATCTGCGGCTGCGTTGACAGTGGTGCCGCAACCACAAACCATCAGGCGACGTTTCGGGCAACGAGCCTTCGTCATAGCAGAGCCAGGGTCTGGCGACGATGCCGATGGGGAGAGGCGTCACGCGGGCGAGGAGAGGACGAGGTGAGCCGCCGCTTCTGAGAGCGCGTTCACGTGGAACACGCCGAAGCATTTTTATTTTATTTTATTCATTTCGCCGCTAAAACTCGCGCGTAAAAACAACGGAAACCCGAGGACGTCGTGACGCACGAAGGCAGCGCTCGTAAGAGACGGCGTTTGTGTTTAATGTGTTTTATGTGTGTGTGTTTGTGTGTGTTATGTGTGTGTGTTTGTGTGTGTGTTTGTGTGTGTTTGTGTATGTGTTTTGTGTGTGTGTGTGTTTTGTGTGTGTGTTTGTGTGTGTGTTTGTGTGTGTTATGTATGTTATGTGTGTGTTTTGTGTTTGTTTGTGTGTGTTTGTGTGTGTGTTTGTGTGTGTGTTTGTGTGTGTTATGTGTGTGTGTTTGTGTGTGTGTTTTGTGTGGTATGTGTGTTATGTGTGTGTGTTTTGTGTTTGTCTGTGTGTGTGTTTGTGTGTGTGTTTGTGGGTGTGTTTGTGGGTGTGTTTGTGTGTTATGTGTGTGTGTTTTGTGTTTGTTTGTGTGTGTATGTGTTTGTGTGTGTTTGTGTGTGTGTTTGTGTGTGTGTTTGTGTGTGTTTGTGTGTGTGTTTGTGTGTGTTTTGTGTGTGTTTGTGTGTGTTGTGTGTGTGTGTTTGTGTGTGTGTTTGTGTGTGTGTTTGTGTGTGTTTTGTGTGTGTTTTGTGTGTGTTTGTGTGTGTTATGTGTGTTATGTGTGTGTTTTGTGTTTGTTTGTGTGTGTGTTTGTGTGTGTGTGTTTTGTGTGTGTTTGTGTGTGTTTTGTGTGTATTTGTGTGTGTGTTTGTGTGTGTTATGTGTGTGTTTTGTGTTGTTTCGTATCTCGGTCATCTTAGTCAGTCGACCCGTGGCACCTGGGTCTGCCCCGTGACCTCCTGCCAGCGGGCGTTCGACACTTCACGTGGCCTCAAGGTGCACCTAGCCTGGCACGAGCGTCGTGGTGACGTCACCGCCACTTATTGGCGAATGGCGCTTGTTGTTGTTGTGTTGTTTCGTGTCTCTGCCTAACGACCGCCTCTCGCCTATCTAACAAAACCATGAACCCATTGCGGTGTACCCACAGCAGCGTCTGTGGTCTAGACGCGGTCGCGTTTGACACTCGATATAAATAAATACGTATGAATGAACCAAAGAGTACGTATGAATGTATATATATATTTATAAAAAATACTATTTGCATCGCTGTATTTTGTTGCGTGTTCATAAACGAACTATCAATCGCTATTAAAGCTAAAAAACACAAATCTCAAACTAATTGACAGCGAACATTTATAAATCAGCATTTGTCAATGCGTTGAAGAACGCCCCCCGCCCCGTGATCCCCGAATCCGTGAGCCGAGGGGCTCCACGATGACGAGTTGTTAACTCCCTCGCCTGGTACACAGGAGGTCGTAGGTTACATCCAGACCCTGACGCCTGCTGCTGCTGTGTATTTTGAGTTTGCTTGCCCCCCCCCCCTCCTCGTCTCTCTCCCCCTGGCCGCGTGGATTTGTCTCCGAGCCCTCCGGGTTTCCCCTCCTCCCCATCAAGAACCAACATCACCACGCGTTAAGAGCGTGCGGCTGCCGCTGCACATTTCCCGCGTGACGATGACCATGAGGCCCACTCCGTTGAGCTACCATTGGCGATGGTCAGGTCGCGTCTGGGAAAAGAAAAAAACCGAGCTAACACAGCAGCTCAGCGGGAGCCGAACCTGCTTAAAATAATTACGACAAGAAATAGTTTCGTTGAAAAGTTTTAGAGCAACGAGGAATCGCGTGGCCATCCACGCGTCTCGCGTGCCCCCCCCCTCCTCCCCCCACATTGCTCGATATCGCAGCCCCCCCAGAACCTCCCCCAGCCACAGCCCCCCCCCCTCTCGCGTCGTGGCCGTGAGCGCTCTTGGCATGGAGCTTCAGAGCAGCAGTGAGTTTAGTTGCATTGCATGCGCTGAAGGAATGCTCGCTCACTTCTCTGGAGCTCTCCCCCCCCCCACCACGCCCCCCCTCTCTCTCTCGCACTTGGGGGGCACACAATGAGGGCACGGGGGCGTAGTGGAGGGGGGAGAAGGGAGGGGGTGAGTGGTGGGGATGTGGGATGTGGGAGGGAGCGGGAGGGGTCCCACGAGCCCCATGCACGCCCAGGATTTGAATCCAGCAGAGATAAAACAGAACGCAGCTTTACGGACGGCACAGAACACACGCGCGCTCACGCAACGCGCCGCTGCTGCTGCCGCTGTTGCTGCTTTTTCTCCCTCTCTGAAGAAAACCCACCGATGGTGAGTTACATCCACCGGCGATATAGCGCTTTAAAAAAAACGAACACCATCACAGTGGTCGATAAACTAGGTACAGCTTTGTGCGACGTCAGCGGCGGTCATTGTACCCCTTGAGAGGCGTGCGTCTATCCGGTGTTGGGGTCCTCAGGATGTGCCCTTGACCCGAGAGACCGCTGGTGGGAACGTGGAATTTCCCACGCAGCCACGCGTCCAACGGCGATGGGCGCCTCCCAAAGCAATTGCTCGCGTGAGGAGGAGGAGGAAGAGGAGCATGGAGGAGAGAGGGAGGAGGAGACACCTTCACTCAGCAACCCAGATGATCCCAGCGAGGTTCATCACCGCGTTATGCGCCCTGGAGTCGAGGCGATACGAGCCCTGCGGGTGAACAATGCTCTAGCCCCCGGCTTGTGATGCAAACGCCGGTAACAAGAACAACAACAACAACGACGACGACTATAGACAGATGATCACAGGGAACTGTAGATGCGTCGACGGCCGCGGCTGGAATCGAACCGGGGAGTTCGCGGAGCGCGGCCTCGACTGCGAGACTCTCGCGCGCAAAGCAAAGGTCCCCCGTATAGCCTTCGACGGACTGTTGGGGCAAGTGCTGTTAAGGGGAGCACCTTCGAAGGCCGGCACGGGCACACGAGGGGGGCGGGGCGGGTGACTCAGCACCACGCCCGTCCGCCTTTGTCTCCCTCGCGGCGACACGGACGCACCACAGATGTACGCGTCGCACAGAAAGAGGTCGCGTTAACATATATAAGCACGCACGCCGAAGCATGCACATACATACATAGCACACGCACAACAAAGAGACACACAACATATATGTGAGCACGCTGACATACACAGAGGGCACAGACATGCACTCACACACACACTTGTACTGAGAGTGACACAACGCACACATCACTCACGTCACATGCTGCACACCTTATATACGAATATACTGACGCGCACAGCAAACACTCATGTATACATACAAATAAAAACGATCCCACGTGTAGCCTTTTGATAGACTTCTAGAGCAGGTGCTGTTTGTTAGCGAGCACCGATTGGTGATCTGCACCACGTCCGGCCGCCTTTGTCTCCCCAGTACACACCACACCAGGTACCCATTCAAGGCTGAGTCGACCTAGGGGAGAGTCTAGCTCCGGGAATTCAACTCGGGGTTCGCCGGGTTTTTGTAGCGCAGTGCGCTAACCATTGCGCCACCGCTCCCCACATACACACACACACGGACATACACAGCAGTTCGTACCACCCATGGATAATGACGGAGCTGCATGTTTTGTGAAGTATTACTACACTCGGACGGAGAAATGTAACAGGAAATCGATTTGTAATCACAGTTTATAATGGGATTTCGTTCCGGTAATTGGTACGGGCAGCGAGTGGCTCGGGTCCGTAACATACTAAGCTAAACTATTTATTTGATTTTCTTCTTTACCAAGGTAAGGACCCACTGGTCTATACAGAGCTCTTTCTCAGAAGCGACCTGGCCACACACAATAGCTCGCACGAAGTGGCTTGTCGCGTGGAAATTTGCAGCAGAGGGCCCAGTGCGCTGAACGCGTGACGTTGATTCTAAATGTGGGAGGACACGGGGCAAATTCCACGCAAACTCCAAATATACAACCAGGCCGCAGGGTCGGGATCAAACCCACGACCTCCTGTATACCAGGCGAGGTAGTCAACATCGCGCCACACACACACACCGGACACTACTACGCGTCCCGAGCACCGCTGACCATCAGCTTGGAGGGTTACCGGAGGCGTCCCGAGCACAGAACCAGTACCAACTTCGTGCCGTCTCCTTCCGATACTCGCTTTGCCTGCGGTCTGTTGAACTTCCTTTGCACCGTACGCACGCCAACCGTGCTGATCGAAGGACGCTCTCAGACAGAGATTAGTCACCCTTCCTCCAGTCCAGAGGTTGTGTATATATATATGTGTGTGTTCTTCTCTGGACTGGTCTGCCACCGCTGCGTCAGGCGGCTTTCGAGGATAATTGTTTTGGAGCCTTTGCGAACACAAAACACGCGAGCGTGGAATAACGCGCGGGAGCAAAGCCTCGGCCAATGTCTTCGCGTAGAGTCGAGCACAAGCTTGTGCTCGTGGTTGGTGGTGGTGGTGGTGGTGGCGGAGGGGGTAGGCGGTGAGTGGCTGTGAGGAGCGAGATTCCTCAGGGATGGGGAGGGGGTGACGGCGGGGGTGGTGAGGGGTTGATGGGTCGCATCCATCTCTCACGTTGCCAGCAATAACAATAAAACTTCATTACGGCTTGCCTGTTCAGAAATATACGCGGGGGGGGGGGGGATGACCATTTGCATAAAATCTTTGCGCGGTATTACGCGCGTTGTTAGATTGTTGGCATAATGTACGGCGGCGTGACAGCCTAATTACCTGTTCCGCGTTATTTATTAATATCGCGCGCGCTAAGAGCACGGACACAATGCATCCGAGCGCGCGTGCAACACAGTCAAAGATCCCCCGTATAGCCTCCCAGCAGACTGTAGGGTCAAGTGCTCTTCAGCGAGTAGCACCAACGAAACTGGAGCGGTGTTTGCAGGCAACGGAAGGACTTGATTACACCCGATGGAGTCCTCAACTTGGACGCAAATGAACTCTGTGAGTTGACGCAGTGCGGATGTAAGTCACCTTAAAGTCACGCGGTATATGTTGTGTGCATTAGACCGGACGAGTAAACGATGTGTGTGTGTGTCAGTGTGTGTGTGTCAGTGTGTGTGTCTCAGTGTGTGTGTGTCAGTGTGTGTGTGTCAGTGTGTGTGTCAGTGTGTGTGTGTCAGTGTGTGTGTGTCAGTGTGTGTGTCAGTGTGTGTGTCTCAGTGTGTGTGTGTCAGTGTGTGCACACACAGAGTGTGTGCACACACTCTGTGTGCACACAGAGTGTGTGCGGGGAGCGGTAGTGTAGCAGCTACGAGCCTGGCCATTCCCGCTCACGGCCAACGCCAGTGACGATTATCTGAACCGGTCCTGGGCCTCCTTTAGGTCGATTCAGCCTCAAATGAGTACCTGGTGCGGTGTGTAAACATCGCCACTGGGGAGACAAAGGCGGCCGGGCGTGGTGTTGGCCACCCACCCCCTCGTGTGCCGTGGCGCCCTTCATAGGTGCTCGCTAACAGCACTTGCCCCTACAGTCTGTCAAGGCTATGCGGGGGGTCTTTATCTTTGTTACCTGCTGGTCCCCAGACCGATGAGGGAAGGCGCGATTGGTTGGCTTCTCTCCGAGGGAGGATTTTTAGTTCAAGTGGTACTCGACTTGACGTGGGATAATGGTTACAAGCACGCTACGGCTACTTGACCTGCCATCCAGGGGATTTTCGATTCCATCTCCCGCCACGGGAGTGGCAATAAAGGAGACAATTTTTTTTCAAATCCCTCCCCCTCCCGCCCATCCCACCCCTGCCCCGTTGCCACATGTTTTTGTTATTTTACCAGATAAGATCCACTGAACTATGTAGCTATTTTCCAGAAGCGACCTGGCCACAAATGAAATCCCAGCGAAGTGGCTTTTCTCGTCGCGTGAACATGCAGATCAGTACAGCGCGACGTTGATTCCCAAATGCGGAGCGAGAAAACCCGGAACACCCGGAGAAAAATCCACGCGACCACGGCGAGAGAGACACCGCAAACTTCAAATATACAGTCATCGTTCAGGGTCGGGTTCGAACCACGCCACCTGCGTACCAGGCGAGGTAGTTAACAGCTCGCCGCAGTGACGCGCCTGTCCACCCGGCAGCGGAACTGGGTGCACCACGGGTCGTCACGGTGTGTGGTACAGCGTGCGGACTGCCAAACCTCTTCCAGCACGTAGCAAGTGGAAGAGTAGGCCGAATATCACTCGGAAGTTCGCTCCACTGGAGAGTCTCTTCCGTCAGCAGTGGCGTGGAGAAGGCATTGCAGGGCTGCGCCTACAACTTTGCTTAACGCAGGCGATCAAACGCATGTATACATGCAGTGCATATGATACTTAAAGCACATATGGTACACACATGTTGCGCATATAAATCAATGCTGCTGACATTATGCACTCCCGGAAGGCCGTGGGGCTGAGAGGTTGTTAGAGAATATATTTTTTACGTGCAGAGGCATATTAATTAAGTCGCATTATTATCTGCTATTCTATTTTGTTCATATATATACAGTATGTAGGTTGGACACATTTAGGGTGAGTTGGTCATTGATATTCGCCAAGGCTAGTTGTGTTTTAAAATGTTCAAAAACGGCGAGGGTTGCATGCATATTTGCAAAGACAAAGATCCCCCTCGTAGCCTGCAGAGACTGTTGGTGAAAGCTCTGGGCACACGAGGGATGTGGGTGGCCAGCACCTCGCCCGGCCCCCTTTGTCTCCCTGGTGCTGCTGTTTACACACCGCACTCGCTACTCATTCAAGGCTGATGCGACCAGGACCGGCCGGTCATAAATTATATATATATTCGCTTATCTTCTTGGTTCTTTCGGTAAAATGTTTCATTCAGACGCTGTCTTCCCGACAGACCTGTTCTTCACCTGAGGACGGCTGCTTGCGTTGTGGCCGAAACGTCGTGAGAATTATTTTATTTTATTATCTTTTATTTTTATTATTTTATTGTTTCCCTTCTACGTGACTTTACCGAAAGAACCAAGAATACGAATCCCTGCAGTCACGAAAGCTTTAAATCGAAAAATATTCGCTTATGTTAAGTTGGTCGTGAGCTGGATTAGAACTCGGGTCACCCGGGTTCGTAGCGCGGTGCGCTAACCACAGCGCCTCCGCCCCTCGCACGCTCAACACAAACGCCACAGTAAGTCTCACGGAGTTTAAAAGTCGTCGATTAGAATCTTGTTGACCAAAATGTTGTTGGAGATGGTTGCCGTTGCCGCGTTGGCAGTGGTGCATAAGCACAGACAACAACAACAACAAAAAAACAAAACTCGACACTTTCGTCACTAACTCTGTGAGTGCCCTTAAACAAAAATATATAAACGACGCTTCGGGCAATATCCCTTCTTGGTGTGCTATAATGTACGTGTTATATAATTGCCTTGCCTGATGACTTCATACCAAAGCTCAGTGGATAAGAGTAGGGGGATTGTATTATGTTTATCTATTTAACGTGGCGAGGAACACGCATTTGGAATGTAACACATGCGTGGCTTAAAGAGAAGTAAAACATTAAACAATTATACTCTTTGGTTCTTTCGGTAAAGTCACGTAGGTATAAAATAAAATACATCACGACGTTTCGGACGCAACATAAGCGTCCGTCATCAGGTGAGAAAGATTAAACAATCAAGCAAAATCGACTGAAATGTAGTTTTGCGTGACATGTCTAACAAAGCTTACTAGGGACATCGGATGGCAGATGGGTAAAACAAATTTACGAACGGAACGGGGGGAGTGGAGTGATGAGAGAGGTTGATGGGGGGGAGGGAGGGGGGCGAGAACCACGTGACGAGAATTGGAAGATTTGGTGGCGCGCAAAGGACGATGGGGTCTGGGGTGGGGGGCGAAGAGACGCGACGGGGCATTGGCAGTAGACGTCTCTGCGGCTTGAGCGGCACCACTTCGGGAGCTTCCTCCCACGGCTTCACAAGCCAGCCCTAGCCCCCCAAACCAGAGGTCGCAACCGGGTACCCGATACCCGTACCCTACCCGATACCCGGCTACCCGTACCCTGCCGGGTACAGGTACGGGTAGCCGTTTGCGACCTTGGTGCGGCCGGGTACGGGTACGGGTAGACCGTGAGTCACTGGTGAGTAACTGTTTGTCACTCATTTCCCAACGTCTTGTCTCTTCTCACAATTCAAGTTCCTAGAATCAACCCACCCGTGCCTGCAACATGGTTTCATGCCAGAGGTCGCAATCGGGTACCCGTACCCTGCCTGATACCCGGCCGGGTACGGGTAGCCGGGTATCGGGTAGGGTACGGGTACCCGTTTGCGACCCTGGTGCGGCCGGGTACGGGTAAGGAATCAAAACCCGATTGCGACCTCTGCCCCAAACTTCTTACTTTTGAATCCTCTTCCCGCACGTTTCATCAACATTTGAAATGTTATTTTACTATTTTTAATTGTGTTTTTTTGCTTTAATTATTTCAATTTTTTTATTTTTTATTTTAATTTTATTAATTTCATTTTTTGTTAGCTATCTACGTGACTTTACAGAAAGAACCAAGAAATATAAATTCCTGCAGTCAGAGAAAGTTTTAAGTCAAAATCTAAATCCAAAGACAAAGGTTCTCCCACCCGTATAACCTTCAACAGACTGCGAGGGCAAGTGCCGTGCGAGCGAGCGAGCGAGCGGCAGCTACGAAGGCCGGCACGGCCTTCACCGCGCTCGGCCGCCTTTGTCTCCACAGTGGCGACGTTTACACACCGCACCAGGTACTCATTTGAGGCTGAGTCGACCTAGGGGAGGTTCAAATAATCGTCACCGCTGTTTACTTGAACTCGCTTTCGCCAGGTTCGCAGCGCAGCGCAGTAACCACGACACTACCGCTCCCCACGTAACTCATGATAACCACTTTCATGATACAGTATACCATGTTATTTGGGTCTTTCGGTAAAGTCACGTAGCTAGGTTCGAATTTCCTCCTGATGACGATCGCTTGTGTTGTGATCGAAACGTCGTGGTTTTTGTTTATTTAATTTTTATTAATTTGAACCTACCTACGTGATATTCTTGGTTCTTTCGGTAAAGTCACGTAGATAGAACATAAACATAAAAATAAAAAAATGCATTAAAATAATAAAAGCAAAAAACCCACGACGTTTCGATCGCAACACAAGCGGTCTTCAGCTTTAAGCCAATGTACACCATGATTTATATATATAATGTTTTATATATAATGTTTTATATATATATATAATTTCTACAAACGCGCCTTGAAATAAGGCGCTGTTTGAATTTAGATAAGCTATGAAGGAACACACAATGCCATTAGTAGGACCATCCTGAATGCGACGTGACTGTCCTGGGCAAACAGTGAACGCTGATGATCATAGTCGATGGCTGATGCGCGTGACACTACAGGCTTGAGATCTGAGTGAGTTGTGTAATCACAACGATGCTCTGACGCGAACAGAAAGGGCGCATTCGCCCCGCACACATTTATGGCGGAGTTGTGCTTATTATCTTATGCACCAACACACATTTTTTTTAAAATTACAATTTCAAAATTAGGGTCTTCGAAAAAACGTATCGACCTGTTCATTCATTGGTTTGTGTCTCTCGTGAAAAGGAGGGAGGGGGAACCCCCATCAAAAACGTGTGTCTATGTTGTGTGTCTCTCTCTCTGTGTGTCTCTGTGTGTCTCTCTGTGTGTGTCTCTGTGTGTCTCTCTCTCTCTGCTTGTGTGTCTGTCTGTGTGTCTATGTTGTGTGTCTCTCTCTGTGTGTCTCTGTGTGTGTATCCCTCTGCTTGTGTGTCTGTCTGTGTGTCTATGTTGTGTGTCTCTCTCTCTGTGTGTCTCTGTGTTGTCTCTCTCTGTGTGTCTATGTGTTGTCTCTCTCTGCTTGTGTATCTGTCTGTGTGTCTGTATGTCTCCGTGTCCGTGTTTTGTCTCTCTCTCAAATTGAGTTCTACCGGATGACGACTGCTTATGTCGCAATCGAAACGTCGTGTTCCATTATCTAATTTATTTTCTTTCTACGTGACTTTACCGTAAGAACCAAAGAGTTCAAACTCTACGATGTATTTCCCGAGTAATTCGCCTGTCGCCGAGTGTGACGTTAGCGACATTTGAAAGCGTACAAACCCCTCTGGCAGTGCGTCACTTGAAATCATCACGATATAGTTGACAAAATACACAAAACAAATACAGAATTAACACAATATATATGTGCAGACAGTTACAACTCCTTCGCATATCCGTCTGTCAAACGTATTTTTTTAAATGTATGTCCTCCGTGTATTTCCATTTATAACACAAATCAAACTTTGGACCCGCCCCCACTGGATGTTTGTGAAGAAGAGCTTTACAGCTCATCGGATTCCTCCTCCAGTTTAAATACAGACTCTGATTCTGGACCGGCTTCGACATTCAGAAAACTCATTAGCGTGATGCGTCTCATATATATATACACACACGCACGTGTCCCGTTCACTTTACAAAAAGTGAAAGTATTTCTTACACAAGCCATCATGCTACACGGCATTCTCGGAGTGAGTTCATCATTGGGTTCCTCGGATAGTACTGTATATGTATATACTGTACTGTACAGGGTGGCCCAGAAGTCAGGACACATCAGTGTGTCACATTCATTTGAACAAATCGCATGTCATGGTCAAAAATATCAACAACGATAATACACAAAATATTAACTTAACGAATAAACAATAAAAACATGTTTGAATGCCACTGTTAAAATAAATGAAATAACGCTGTGTGCCCTAACTTTTGGGCCACCCCATATCCACTCTATTTACGCACAATGCGGCTCATGTAGACAACCCCATAACAACAACACTAACAGCCGCCATTCACCACTACGTGGCGGTGACGTCACCACGGCGCCTGTGCCAGGCTAGGTGCACTCTGAGGCCACGCGAAGCGTCGAAGGCTCGCTGCTGGTACGAGGTCACATGACAGACCCAGGTGCCAAAGGGTTGATTGACCGAGATGACTGGCAGATGTGTCTACGCTTTCCACAAACACAAAGATCTCCCATGTAGCCTTCACAGACTGTTGGGGCAAGTGCTGTTCGCGAGCACCTATGAAGGCACGAGGGTGTTGGCGGCCAGCACCACACCCGGCCGCCTTTCTCTCCCTAGTGGCGACATTTACACACTGCACCGGGTACTCATTTCAGGCTGAGTCGACCTAGGGGAAGCCCACGTACGGTTCAGCTAATCCGTCACTGGTGTTGGCCGTGAGCTCGAATCGACCTCGGGTCGCCCGGTTCATAGCGCAGCACGCTAACCACTACACTACCGCTCTACACACACACACACAGACACACACACAATCTCACACACACACACAGTCTCACACACACACAGACACACACACATAGACACACACACAGTCGCACACACACACAGACACACACACAGACACACACACACAGCCATGCCTGCCCTGTGTGTGTGTGTGTGTGCCATCGTCAGGAACTGCTGTGCTGAGACATGTGTCTTGAATGATTCTTCTGTCAGCTATAAACGAAGTCTAATATTGCCATTATAAATTATCGTGGCCCGTAATTCCGCATGCGTGTAACGTATTGACTAATCCGGCGTGTAAATGGGTGACGTGTGTTAAAGTGATGTACTTTACACTATTTGTAAGTATCAAAACGAATTCTTGACTTGTATTCGCGGATGTTGGTGTGTGTGCGTGATCCGTGTGTGCGTGTGCAGTATGCGGTAGTGTAGCACGCTGCGCTACGAACCCGGTGACCCGAGTTCGATTCCCGCTCACGGCCACCAAACACCAAGTGACGATTTTCTGAACCGGTCCTTGGATGCTCCCCTAGGTCGACTCAGCCTCCATTGAGTACTTGGTGCAGTGTGTTAATATCGGCACTGTACTGCGCTGTGAAACTGACAATAACCCAAGTTCGATTCACTCCTACGTTCACCAACCCTCGCACTGACCCACCAGCAAAGGTGCAGTATGGTCAAACAACCATCATGACCCAAAGGTGCTGGAGAGAGACACGTGGAGCGACATTTTGGCCAGGCTGCGGTGGCTGATTTGGCAACAACTACAATTTCACATTCAGGACATTCAGGTGTTCGAGTCAGGAACATCGGAGTTCGTGTCGTAGTGATGTCTCATTCGTATGTGTGGATCGGTGGTTGTCGTCGATTTAAGTTGCACTGTCGCACACCGCTGAAGAGTTTGTTTTTTTACTTTTCCATTCGCGGATCAGGTGTTCGCATCTGCTGCCATGGTTGAACCGTGAGCTTTCGTGGGATATCAAACCCAGGGATCTTCTGCGTTGGCTCTGGCGCAGGGTGTTGTTTTTGTTTCGTGGTTCGTGAGTTTTTTTGAACTCCATTCAGCTCTCCCCGCAAGCTTCATCGGCCAGGCAGCGGTGGCCACCTGGAACCCACCAGTGTGGTCGCAGTAGCAGCAGCAGCAGTCGCAGCAGCAGCAGCAGCGATGGAATTGGTGGCTCACCGCACACCGATGTTTGTCAAACTCACCCCCCCCCCCATTAAGTGTAATGACGTCGCTATACGCCACCACCACCACCACGCGCTGACCTTTCCCCACGTTGCAAACGGTTGCTAATTAATTCGGGAACAAAGGGCACAGAAGTCGCCACAATGCAAGCTGCACGCGCGCGACCGACCTGGCTAATTGGAGAGGCACGAGCCGTCCACTATCCTGTGTTGCTGTTCATTTCCTCTGCTGCAGCTACTGCTGCTGCTGATGCTGTTGTTGCTGTTGCAGCTGTTGACGCGTCCCCTACGCATGCAGGACGCTACCACTGTTTCTTGATGCTGCTGTTGTTGTTGTTGCTGTTGCAGCTGTTGACGCGTCCCCTACGCATGCAGGATGCTACCATTGTTTCTTGATGCTGCTGCTGTTGTTGCTGTTGCAGCTGTTGACGCGTCCCCTACGCATGCAGGACGCTATCACTGTTTCTTGATGCTGCTGCTGTTGTTGTTGTTGCAGCTGTTGACGCGTCCCCTACGCATGCAGGACGCTATCACTGTTTCTTGATGCTGCTGCTGTTGTTGCTGTTGCAGCTGTTGACGCGTCCCCTACGCATGCAGGATGCTATCACTGTTTCTAGATGCTGCTGCTGCTGTTGTTGTTGCTATTGCAGCTGTTGACGCGTCCCCTACGCATGCAGGATGCTACCACTGTTTCTTGATGCTGATGCTGTTGTTGCTGTTGCAGCTGTTGACGCGTCCCCTACGCATGCAGGATGCTACCACTGTTTCTTGATGCTGCTGCTGCTGTTGTTGCTATTGCAGCTGTTGACGCGTCCCCTACGCAAGCAGGATGCTACCACTGTTTCTTGATGCTGCTGCTGTTGCTGCTATCGATGCTGTTGGCTGTGTTGCCACTGATCCCGATCACACACGAGGTGACCGCTCTTGCTGTTACTGCCTTTGCCTCCCTTGTTGCCGCTGCCTTTGCTGCAACCGCTGGTGCTGAGCGCTGTCTCTCTTACAGCTACAGCTGCTCCCATCACTGCTGCTGTAGCTCACCGTGACTCTTACCGCTACAACTGCTGCTGCTGCTGCTGCTATAGCTGCTGCTGTTGCTATTGCTGCTGCTGCTGCTGCTGTGACTGCATCTGTTGCACATACGACTCGTGACCACTGCTATTGCTATAATCCTGCTGTTGCTGCTGCTGCTTTTGCTAACTGCGATTTAATATCTATTTCTCTAAGGCCGGTGCTATTGACTCCGTTACTAATAAGGCACATTGCTGTTGTTGCTGCTACTGCTGCTGTTGCTGTTGTTGCTGCTACTGCTGCTGTTGCTGCTATAGCTGCTGCTGCTGCTGCTGTTCTTCTCTTGCGGGCGCCACTCGCTGTTGCGGGGTCCCGGGGTTCGAGGCGGTGCCGGGGTCAGCCTCTCTCTCCCCTTCTTTCCCTCCCTCTCCTCCCTCCCTCCCCTCCCTACCGCCCTCCCTCCCCCTTCTGCCTTGCCCTCGACGGACGGGACGGAATATAAATGACGCGATTTCCAGAGTTCAGGCAGAGTTCAGCGGTCAGCTTTCGGCGCATTTATATTCATGCAACGTGTGCGAAAGCAGCGGGTACATTAATCACTGATCATTCTCACACTGCGTATTTGATCGCTTTTTTTTCTCTCTCTCTCTCTCTCTCATTTTTTTAACCGTGGAAAGTCTCGCCAGTCGCCAGCCGCCGCCGCCGCCGCCGCCTGATCTGGCTGGGATTTTTTTTTTGGTAAGCGGGGAGGGAGTGGAGGGAGTGGGAGGGTGGGTGGGAGCAAAAAGAAGCATGTTGACGAAAAGAAACGCGGCTCGCATAGAATAAGGCGGTGGTGGTGGTGATGATGGTGGTGGTGGTGCAGGGTGCTTTGCTTTAGTAGGATCGATCGATAGGCACAATGCATCCCGCAGTGAGTGGATTTCAATGCGCGTCTGTGTGTGTGTGTGTGCAAGCGTGTGTCTGTGTGTGTGTGCAAGCGTGTGTCTGTGTGTGTGTGTACGCATGTGTCTGTGTGTGTGCCGTGGGGGTGGGTGTAGCAGTTAGCGCGCTACGCTACGAACCCGGCGACCCGAGTTCGATTCCCGCTCGCGGACAACAACTACCGGTGACGATTATTTGAACCCGTCCTGGTCCTCCCCTATGCCGGCTCAGCCTCAAATGAGTTACCTAGTGCGCTTAGGAGACAAAGGCGGTGGGTGTGGTGTTGGTCACCCACCTCCTCGTGTGCCGTGCTGGCCTTCATAGGTGCTCGCTAACAGCACTTGCCCCAACAGTCTGTTGAAGGCTATACGGGGCATCTTTAGATGTGTGTGTGTGTGTGGAACCCACCGCGGCGGCTTGTTCTACACTTACGCACGTGTCGAGAACGTGCGCACACGCGAACAAAGGGAAAGATCCTCCCGTATAGCCTGAACATACTTAGGGGCAAGTGCTGTTAGTGAGCGCACACGAAGGCCGGCACGGCGCACGAGGGGGGGGTGGGTGGCAGGGACACACAACCACACGTACCACCCTCCCGCTTGTGAAATATTTTGCGAGTACGACGTGTGGGTAAGAAATATATATTACATTGTCACGAGCCCACACACGCACGTATACGCATATTGTGAATTTATTTTTTTTCAACGAAAACAAAACAACGTTACTTCGTTCGGGCATTCCGAGATTTCGTGCGTGTGAGTTCCGGCCTTCGAGGAATAGTTTGCGAGCGAAAGAAGTTGCCGCTCGTACGTCGAGTTCCGTGCACGTACAACGACCAGACCACACCGCATCGCCTTCGACGGACTGTGGGGACAGACGCTGTTCGCGAGGAGCACCGAGTAAGGCCCGAAGTGCGCACGATCTGGTGGTGGTGGGGTCATCACCAGGCCCGGGCTGCCTTTGTCTCCCCCAGTGCTGATGTTTCGTACACCGCACGAGGTGCTTATTTTAAGGCTGAGCCGACGTAGGTGAGGATGCCCACGAACCCGAGCAAACGTCCGCCACTCGTATTGGTCGCGAGCTGGAAATAAACTCGGGTTCCACACTTTCTGATCGACACGGCAAGGCCGGTTCATGAGTTGACGGTCCGTTAAATAGTTCGTGTTGTGTTTCGTTTGTTGTCGTCCTTCCAGGCACCTCCGATTAGCACGGTTGCCTACGCACGGTGCGAAAGAAGTTCACCCGTACATGCATCTTGCATTGCGAAATTTGCGCGTGGTTTTTTTTGGTACATATATACATACATCGCGTATATCTTCTTAATGTAATCGTCGCACGCGAGCGTTGCTTCATATGCTACATCTGAACGGCAGCAAGCCCCGTGGAGTCGAGCTGCGTCTACTGGACCGAGTCGCGAATCGCGCCCTTTGTCTGCTGAGCACGGGAGGGGTTCGCGTCTTCACAAGCGTGACGACCAACTCACACACGCACACACAGATCTAGATATATACTTACACAGTATTTTTAGCATTTGACGACGCTTCGCGGGTATCATCACAATCGCTCGCGGTGATAAATCGCATTAGTGACGACGACGACGATGATGATTTATAAAAAAAATTATAATGAAGACCGCAAAGATGCGCATAGCGAAACGTGATCGTTCGTCACTTATTCCAATTGTCCGCCGAAGTGAAATGCGTTCACTGCTTGAGATTTTCGATATTTTATACGTATTATCATCATTATTGCATTATCGAGCATGTGCATGGATACCCACGGCCTGGGAGGGAGGGTGCTGGATTTGTTCGCTGTCGTAATCGTGAACGGAGGTGCCGGGCGAGAGGATCAGACTTGTGCATGTTTCGATCCTGTTCGTACCACGAGGGGAACGTCTCCCACGCTGCAGAGACGCCTCTGTGTGTAGGGTCGACTCAGCCTCAAAGTGAGTACGCGTTGTGTTTAAGCATCGCCACTCGGGAGACAAAGGCGGCCGGGCGTGTGGTGCCGTGCCGGCCTTCGCTAACAGCACTTGCACCACCCCCCTAAGAGTCTATTAAGGCGATACGGGTGGGGGCTCTTTGTCTCTGTGTGTCGTTGTGGGGAGCGGTAGTGCAGCGGTTAGCGCGCTGCGAGACGAAATCCGGCGAGCCGAATTCGATTCCCGCTCACGACCAAGACTCGCGACGATTATGTGAACCGGTTCCAGGGCCTCCCCTAGGTCGACTCAGCCTCCAATGAGTACCTGCTGCGGCGTGTAAAATATCCCAACTGTAGGGAGACAAAGGCGGCCGGGCGTGGGGCTGGCCACCCACTCCCCTCGTGTGGTGCCGTGCCGGCCTTCATAGGTGCTCGCTAACAGCACTTGCCCCAACAATTTAGGGAGACTTTACGGGGGTTATTTGTATTTACCTTCTGTGTCCTTCTTAGCAATTGTTCACGCAGGCATACAAACAAACATATACACATACACGCAAACACACACGTATGCACGGACACAAAGACAAAGGTCCTCCGTGTAGCTTCATAGACTGTCGGGGCAAGTGTTGTTCGCGTGTGTTCGCGTTCGACCGCCTTTGTCTCTCTATTGTCGACGCCTAAACACCGCACCAGGTGCTCAATCAAGACCGAGTCGCCCTAGGGGGCGGTCCTAGGAAAGGCCCAGGGTGGGTGGCCAGCACCACGCCCGGCCGCCTTTGTCTCCCTTAGTGGCGATGTTTACACACCGCACCAGGTACTCATTTGAGGCTGAGTCGACTTAGGCGATGTTCACGACCGGTTCCAGATATTCACCACAGACGGAATCCGTGAGCGGGAATCGAACGCGGTTTCGCCAGGGTTTCCAACGCAGTGCGTCAACCACTTGCGCCACCGCTCCCCCCAAAAAGGCAAATAAACACAACTCCGCCAAGAAAGTAATCGTGAAACGCAATCCTTTACAAAAAATTAGATGCAATGTTTATTCAACAGTAAACTTGGGTACTGGCCGTACAACAACAGCGCCATCAACAACAACAACAGGGATGAGGGGTGTTGTAAGGTAGTGAAACGACTCGCGCACACCATAAGCACATGTATTGGTGAAGTATGGTCAAACACATCCCACACCCCCCCAGTTGAGTGAGAAGGCGTGCGGTCTCCGTGACGTTCACAAAGAGGGCCCTGCCACCGATGAGTTGGCACAATACATTTAGAAAGAATTTTGCTCTGAAATGTCGCGCGGTTGCACAAACAGCGCTCGTATAATGTCAAATCGGCCGATACATTTCACTACCTCGGAGGCAATGCTTGGTGGATCACAGGCTACGCGGTGGCCAGGAGATGGCGGTACATCAACTGGATTATGGAATCCGTGTGTGCGGATCTTCGCTGCGTGGTTGGGTTGTCTCGCGGTACGACTGTTTTGCAGTTTATCTCACGGCCAGAGACGCTCAAATCTTGAACAACTCAGTCAAACGTTACCTCGGATACACAATGAGCATCTCTCGATGTTTGATATCATTATTGTTGCTATTAATAATACTATAATCTAGCATTTATAATACACAGCTAGTAAAAATAGGCACAAGCCCATCTCTCAGAATAAAGCGTGACGTTTTACGCATTAGATCTGCTATACATATATATGTATATGATACTGCAAGTAAACAGAACATGGACATGTGTGTCTACTCAAACGAGAATTGGACTTGCGCTCATTTCTCATTGATATTCGGTGGCGCTGAAAAATTCCACATTTCTATGACGGGGACCTTTAAAGACTCTAAGCCTATATATATATATACATATATATCTATGACAAACATCGGAGATTCGCACGCAAACCTTTCACAGACTATTGGGAGCAAGTGGGTGTTAACGAGCAGCACCCGCGAAGGCCGGACACGATAAGCGTGTGGCCGCCACCCATCCGGGCCGCCCGCGTACCACAACGCACCACGTGAACTCGTTCGAGGCTGAGTCGACCTAGTTGAGGCCCAGAACCGGTTCACACAATCGTTCCCCGGTGCCGGTGGTTAGCGGGATCCGTGAGCGACGACAAATCGAACTCGGCACGGCGTGATTTTCGCAGCGCGCTCACCGCTGCGCCACCGCTCCCCCGACGCTTGCTCGGCCATGGCGGGACATCGTCACCGGTATTGGCGCCTTGTGAGCCGGTTAACAAAACGCAAGCGTCTGCTGCTGTTCGATTGCACGGAATCTCCCTGTGGTGGGGGGGGTCACCGTTTGGTGCGAACGCCCACCCCAAAAAAAATCCCCATCACAGCACGGGATCGGGGGGGGGCGCATTGTTAAATCGATCTCCGATCAGTATCGGTTCGGTTCGGTTCTGGATTTTGTTTCTTCTTCAATTCCTGTCGCCGTGCGAACCTTGACCCGCGGCTCCCGCGTGACGCTGCGGGATAAACGACGGCCGCCCGCGTGACCCGGCAAGGTTAGGGGCGAGCCAGTCCATTATTCTCGCCCCCCCCCACGCCCCCCTGCGCCCTGCGCGTACACAACACGAGTTGTCGCCAGCTACCCCCCCCACCCCCCCCGGTTGACCGAAGGAAGCGGTAGAAAGAAGAGGGTGACGTGGGTGGGGTGAGGTTGGGGGTGGTGGTGGTGGGGCCGCTGCTGCGACACCCGGCGACCCGAGTTCGATTCTTGCCGCTCACGTGCACCATCATCAACATCACCACCACCAACATCACCAACACCATCACCACCATCAACACCATCACCAACACCATCACCAACACCACCACCAACACCGTTACCACCACCATCAACACCAACACCACCACAAACATCACCACCAACACCATCACCACCATCACCACCATCACCACCATCACCAACACCATCACCAACACCACCACCAACACCGTTACCACCACCATCAACACCACCACCATCACCAACACCATCACCAACACCGTCACCACCACCATCACCACCACCAACATCACCACCACCACCATCATAACCACCACCATTACCACTACCGTCACCACCATCATCACCACCATCACCATCATGGTGTTGGTGATGGTGGTGATGGTGGTGGTGGTGGTGATGGTGGTGGTGGTGATGGTGTGAAGGGTTGGGGGACATTTGCCTTTGTCTGTTGGCCCCGGGGTGATGGTGGCGGTGGAGGAGGAGGATGAGGAGAGGGGGAGGGAAGAGAGACTTTGTGCTCGGGGTCACGGGACTGGGAAGGTCGCGGCGCCTTGACACCGGGGGGACGCAATGCTCTCAATCAGGGCAGCAGCAGCAGCAGCAGCAGCAGCGGCAGCAGCAGCAGCAGCAGCAGGAAAAGAAGAAGCAGGAGGAGGAGGAGCAGCAGGAGGAGAATGGGCTCTCTGCCCTCGGCGTGAACCTGCACGGCGCGCGGCGATGCGCGACCGCCGTTGTTCAAGGGCTCAAGGCTACGCGAACAACGCCGACGCCTCCTCCTCCTCCTCGGCGCACGCTCGGATCCCAGCAGCGTGAACGTCGCGGGGCCGACGACGACTACGACGACGAGGAGGAGGAGAGGGTGCGAACGAGGGCTGCGTCCCCACTGAGGCCGCTACCCCCGCAGGCCCCCCGAGCAAGAAGATTGCGCGATAAGAAAGTGGGGGGGGGGGGGGGGGGTGACGTAGCGATGAGATCGGTTGTTGTGTGGTGTGTGTTGTGTGTGTGTTGTTGTTGTTGTGTGTGTTGTTGTTGTGTGTTGTGGTGTGTGTTGTTGTGTGTGTTGTTGTGTGTGGTGTTGTGTGTTGTGGTGTGTGTTGTTGTGTGTGTTGTTGTGTGTGTTGTTGTTGTGTGTGTGTTGTCGTGTGTGTGTTGTGTGTGTGTGGTGTGTGTTGTTGTGTGTGTATTGTGTGGTGTATTGTGTGGTGTATGTTGTTGTGTGTGTGTTGTTGTGTGTGTTGTTGTGTGTGTTGTTGTGTGTTGTGGTGTGTGTTGTTGTGTGTGTTGTTGTGTGTGTGTGTTGTTGTGTGTGTGTTGTCGTGTGTGTGTTGTGTGTGTGTGGTGTGTGTTGTTGTGTGTGTATTGTGTGGTGTATTGTGTGGTGTATGTTGTTGTGTGTGTGTTGTGTGTGTGTGTGTTGTTGTGTGTGTATTGTGTGTGTTGGTGTTGTTGTGTGTGTTGGTGTGTATTGTGTGTATTGTTGTGTGTGTATTGTGTTGTTGTTTGTATTGTTGTGTGTTGTTGTGTGTGTATTGTGTTGTTGTGTGTATTGTTGTGTGTTGTTGTGTGTGTTAAGGGTGTACGGCGGATCTTTGTTGGTGTGTGCGTTCGCGGCTGTGTGCGTGGCTGTTTTATGGTGCCTTTGTGTGTTCACTGTGTGTGTCTGTGTGTCTGTGTGTTTGTGTGTCTGTGTGTTTGTGTGTCTATGTGTGTGTGTCTGTGTGTGTGTGTCTGTGTGTGTGTGTCTGTGTGTGTCTGTGTGTGTGTGTCTGTGTGTGTGTCTGTGTTTGTGTTTCTGTCTGTGTGTTTGTGTGACTGTGTGTGTGTCTGTGTGTGTGTCTGTGTGTGTGTCTGTGTGTCTATGTGTGTCTGTGTGTGTCTGTGTGTGTGAGCGGTGGTATAGCAGTTAGCGCGCTGAACTACGAAACCGGTGACCCGAGTTCGAGTCCCGCTCACGGCCAACACCGGTGGCGATTATCTGAACAGGTCCTGGGCCTCCCCAGGGTCGAATCGCCCCCTATGAGTAGCTGGCGCGGTGTGTAACAAAGGCGGTCGAGCGTGTGGCTGCCCGCCCACCCCCTGCCAGGCTATACGGGGGACATTTGCCTTTTGTGTGTGTATCTGGTCTGTGTCTGTGCGCGGAGCGTGCGTGTCAACGTCTGCGTGTGGGGGTTGTTCACCTTCAAGTATTTGCAAACGATATGGGTTCGGCCTTCATAGGTGCTACTCGCTCACAGCACTTGCCCCAACAGTCTGTTCAGGCTATAGGGGGTGGGGATTTTGTATGCTATATGTGGGTGTGTACATGTGGTGTGTGTGTGTGTACATGTGGTATGTGTGTGTGTACATGTAATATGTGTGTGTGTGTACATGTGGTATGTGTGTGTGTGTGCATGTGGTATGTGTGTGTGTACATGTGGTATGTGTGTGTGTGTGCATGTGGTATGTGTGTGTGTGTACATGTGGTATGTGTGTGTACATGTGGTATGTGTGTGTGTACATGTGGTATGTGTGTGTGTACATGTGGTATGTGTGTGTGTGTATACATGTGGTATGTGTGTGTGTGTATACATGTGGTATGTGTGTGTGTCTGTACATGTGGTATGTGTGTGTGTACATGTGGTATGTGTGTGTGTACATGTGGTATGTGGTGTGTGTGTACATGTGGTATGTGTGTGTGTGTACATGTGGTATGTGTGTGTGTGTGTACATGTGGTATGTGTGTGTGTGTACATGTGGTATGTGTGTGTGTGTACATGTGGTATGTGTGTGTGTGTGTACATGTAATATGTGTGTGTGTACATGTGGTATGTGTGTGTGTGTGTACATGTGGTATGTGTGTGTGTGTACATGTGGTATGTGTGTGTGTGTACATGTGGTGTGTGTGTGTGTACATGTGGTATGTGTGTGTGTGTGGGTGAGCGGTAGTGCTGCGCTACGAACTCGGTCCTCAGAGTTTTGGATTCCCGCTCATGGTCAAAAACCAGTGACGATTATCTGAACCGGTCCTGGGCCTCACCGTGATTGCCTCAACTGAGTAGCTGGCACGGTGTGTAAAGTCATCGCCACTGGGGAGACAAAGGCGGTCGGACGCGGTGCTGACCACCCACCCCCTCGTGTGCCGTGCCGGCCTTTATAGGTGCTGCTCGCTAACAGCACTTGCCCCTACAGTCTGTTCAGGCTATACGGGGGATCTTTGTATGTGTATATACACGTGTGTGTGTGTGTATGTATGTGTGCGTGTGGTACGTACCGACTGTGTAGAGCAGCTAAGACTAAACGAGACGCTCGAGGTATCGATCCCCGCCTCCGCACGGGCGCTGTGATCTCCGATTGCAAAACGAAAACGTAAAACAAAAATCCATCTATTTGTAAGTATATATATTAATAATCAAACGTGTATTTACTCAGTTCCGCAATTGGTTGGGATTACGCTCGCGATGATGATGATGATGCCCATGATGATGCTGCTGCTGCTGATGATGGTCATCATTATCATCTCTCCATGAAAACTTTACGGCTCTCCCCACGGCCCTCTCTCTCTGCACCCTCTTCGCCGGGTCTCTACTCTCTCTTTCTCTCTCGCTTCGTACCCCCCCCCCCCCCCAGTCTCTCTCTTCTCTCTCCGGGAGAGACGCGGGCTGCAGAACGCGACCCTTAAACGAAATGGCGCCTACGCTACCGACCATTGACGCAGCATCATAACTCACGGCATTGTCAGCCGGGCAGGGGACGAAAAAGAGAAAAAAGAGCCCCCCCCCCCCCGCCGAGTGCACAAAGTTGGGCCCCCCCCACCCACCGCCCAGACACCCCCCCCCCACCACACCCACCACAACCCCCCCCCCCCTCTTATATATATTTTCAAGACGCCGCGCGGTGACGCATTGAGTCCTCCGCGTGAACTTGGCTTCTTCAGTCGCGACCAAACAAACAATGCCCGTGGCGGCCTCGGTCTGCAGCCTGGCGGCACCCAGGCAGAGCGGGCTTGTGCGTGTGTGTGTCTGTGTGTGTGTCTCTCTGTGTGTGTGTGTCTCTGTGTGTGTGTGTCTATGTGTGTGTGTCTGTGTGTGTGTGTCTGTGTCTCTCTTGTGTGTGTCTGTGTGTGTATGTGTATGTGTCTCTCTGTGTGTGTGCGTGTGTGTGTCTCTGTGTGTGTGTATGTCTGTGTGTGTGCGTGTGTGTGTCTCTCTGTGTGTGTCTCTCTGTGTGTGTGCGTGCGTGTGTGTCTCTGTGTGTGCGCGTGTCTCTGTGTGTGTGTGTATCTGTGTGTATCTCTCTATGTATGCGCGTGTGTGTCTCTCTGTGTGTGTGTGTGCGTGTATGTGTCTCTGTGTGTGTGTGTGCATGCGTGTGTATGTGGGGAGCGGTGGTGTAGTGGTTAGCGCGCTGCGCTATGAACCTGGCGACCCGGGTTCGATTCCCGCTCACGGCTAACACCAGTGACGATTATCTGAACCGGTCCCGGGCCTCCCCTAGGTCGACTCAGCATCAAATGAGTACGTGGTGCGATGTGTAAACATCGTCACTGGGGAGACAAAGGCGGCCGGGCGTGGTGTTGGCCACCCACCCCCTCGTGTACCGTGCTGGCCTTCATAGGTGCTCGCTAACAGCACTTGCCCCTACAGTCTGTTAAGCCTATATGGGGGATCTTTGTCTTTGTGTGTCGGGAACGGTAGCGCCGCGCTTCGAACCCGGCAACCCGGGTTCGATTCCCGCACACGGCCAACACCGGTGACGATTATCTGTACCGGTCCTGGGCCTCCCCTAGGTCGACTCAGCCTCAAATATTGTAAAACATCGATGTGGAAGAGACAAAGGCGGCCCATTGTGTGTCGATGCCGGCCTTCAGAGTTGCTCGCTAACAGCACTTGCCCCCCCCCGTTAAAGGCTACACGGGGGATCTTTGTCTTTGTGCTCCAGCGCTAGCCTCGTATTTGCTGCAGAGTCCTTCCCTGCGAGCACGGCGATTGCGTCCGGGGTTACAAGGCCTGGGTCGTTGATAACACATCATCATCATCAACAACAGCAGCAGCAGCAACAGTAACAGCAGCAGCCATGGTCATTCCACCGCTGGATGAAAGCCGCCGCCGTCATGAAGCGATGTTAGATAACAAAGGTACCGACATGTTGGCTGTTAGCGAGCAGCTATAGAGGTCGACACCAACACCACGTCCGGGCGCATGTGACGTTTACACACCGCGCCGGATGCTCGTCCGAGGCTGAGTCGACCTAGGGGAGTCCCAGGACCGGTTCAAGTGCACGCTTTGATTGCGGCGCGTCGAGCATTCCGGGGTTCCGATTGTTGAGTTACGCATCGCGCAGGATCAGTCACTTGAGTGCAGTGTCTTCATGCCCTGCCCCCCCGTTGTCGCTCTCCACTGCTGGATGGTGCTGGATGGTTGCGGGTAGTGATGAATTTCTCGCGACGTGAATGGCATGGGCTCCCCCCCCCACCACCGTCTTCTCGTCGCAGCGATGATAACAAAACATTACACAAACCCATTCGCCTATTTGGCAACGGGATTTTACAGCGCAGCGTGCAAAGGGTTAAAAAACGCGAGTTTGACCCACATCTACGCACACACACAACATGTTTGTAAACGCTGTTGTTTCAAGGGTGCGATTTGGGATGGCTGAGCCCCAACTAATCTTAGCTGTATTGCGCTGTGTGTGTCAGTAGTGCCCATGTGTGTGCTCATGTGCTTATGTATGTGGCCTGTGTGTGCCTTTGTTTATGTGGGGAGCGGTGGTGCAGCGGTTAGCGCTACGCTGCGCTACGAACCCGGCGACCCGGGTTCGATTCCCGCTCACCAGTGACGATTATCTGTACCGGTCCTGGGCCTCCCCTAGGTCGGCTCAGCCTCAAATGAGTACCTGGTGCGGTGCGTAAACATCGCTACTAAAAAAGACAAAGGCGGCCGGGCGTGGTGTTGGCCAACCACCCCCTCGTGTGCCGTGTCGGCCTTCATAGGTGCTGCTCGCTAACAGCACTTGCCCCAACAGTCTGTTAAGGCTACACGGGGGATCTTTGTCTTCCTGTGTGTCTAAGAGAGAGAGATATTCTGTATGTGTGTGTGTATACGCGGGAGGCTTGCACACGAATAACATCAGGCCCGGGATAAAGGCTATCAATGCAGTATATAATTACAGAATACGTGTCATTGCTCCTGCGTGAATGCGTGCGCAACGCGTCCGTGTCTTTATGTATGAATGCGCACGCGAGTTGTTTACGAATGTATCTCCACTCACGAATGACTCATTGTGCTCCGTGAACACAACGCGATGTTTCCGCGTGCATGGCAGGCACGCTGCGCCACGCGGCTGTGTCGTGGTTGTGGTGGCTCACACAACCGCGTCGTGTTTTCATTTTAACACGACACGCGCGCGCGCGCGCACGCCACTTTAACGCGCTCTGCCCACGCCGTGTTGTGTTCACGGGTAAAAACGCTTACCGTAATTGACACATGAACACACCGTTTCATGAGCCAATACAAACCCCCCCCCACTCCACCTCCCCGAACTAAAATTATCGAGTGAACGTTTCGGGCGGCGACCCTTCACTAGGAGCAGATCATTAACGTGACCGTGTGCACGCGTGTGTGACGCGCGCGCAACGGATGAACGATCGGATCGAGGCGCGATGCTGTAATGACTTTTATTTCCTATGAAACAGATAAATAACCCTGCAAGTGCGATCGACAATAGCCCTAACTAACTGGCATATATATATACCCTACGTCACGAAATCCCTCCCCGTCCCACTACAGATATATACTACACATGGGTTCAATTGACACCGACACAATTATACTGTTCCCAAAAACAGTCGCCTTTTTTTGTTTGCTGTTTGTTGCCTTAATTTAGTCTTCATAAATACACCCAACATACATACACGCGCTCAGTAAAATGTACATCATCCCCTTTTCTGTTGATCCGCTGTGTTTAGGTTTTTTTTCTCTCTCTGCAGCGTTCGATATATTATACAAATACCACGAATGACCGCTTCGGCAGCGTTGCACTCTATGTACAAAGCAGAGTGGCATGGGGAAGGCCTGGGTCACACACACACACACACGCACGCACGCGCGCGCCGTCCGTAACAAAAGGCTGGACAACGAGCGGATACATATCAAATAATAATACAAATGTACACTGCAGGTAAGTTGTACTTCATGGCTCCAGAGAGAGATAGAGAATGAGCGGAGAGAGAGAATGAGAAAGAATGACAGAGAGAGAGAATGAGAGAGAGATGAATCATGGTGATCAATATAACACAAACTCAACACATTTGTCAATAACACTATGCACTAACAGGAACAAATTACGTATAATATTAGGCGACGTTTCGGACAGCAGGCCCTTCTTCAGAGCACACGTTAGTGTGTAAGAAACATCATCGCCCCTGAAACGTGGTCTAATTATATATTTCATTGACATTTCACGGAAGTGGTATTTTTTTTAAATTATATTTTTGGACGGAATATGTCGTGGTTTTGGTTGTCGTTGATATTATTGTTATTAAGTGTGCTCATGATGCACCACTATACAATTGGCAGTATCACACAGAAATAAAATAACGTTATGAGCATTGTAATCATCATCAGCATCACCATGATCAGCAAACCATCATCCTGAAACAATACACATGCCTCCGCCCGTATACCTCCGTGTAGCTGGCTTTAGAAGCTCAAAAGTATAAACAGTGTTCGTCCACACGTTGAGCAGCAGCAGCAACAACAACAATATTATTACAGCAGATGATAACATCAAACAAATGGACTCAACAATAACCGCTGGCCTCGCTGGCGCCCTGGCAATGGTTAAGTGCATGCCCGTCCATTGCGAATGCCGCCACCCACCCACCCAACCACCCACACCCCCCCTCTGCATCGATGTACTCCACCCACAAAGACAAAGGTCCCCCATATAGCCCGCACAGGCTGCTGGAGGCAAGTGCCGTTAGCGAGTGGCAACCTATTGAAGGGCCCGCACGCCACACTGAGTGGGTGGGTGGAACCCGCCAACTGCGCCCCGCCCGGCCGCCTTTGTCTCCCCGAGTGTCGATCTGTACTGCACACACCGCTTGCACTGCACCAGGTACTCATTTGAGGCTGAGTCGACCCTAGGGGGGGGGGGGGTTAGGCCACCAGGTGCAAGACAATCGGCTGAAGCCGTGAACGGGAATTGAAATCTGAGTTGGCCGCCGGGTTCGGAGCGTAGCGTGCTAACTGCAGCGCCACCGCTCCCCACACAACATAAAACCCCCACCCTCGCCAATACCCCAATCTTATAAATAGACACAAATTACAACTCGCATCTCCCAGCTGGGACAAGCTTTAAAAAAAATAAAAAATATGAGGTCACGTGATATATATATATATAGTTTGGTATGTCGGAATAGAAAATAATACCAATAAATTATGTCATGTAATATGTATTATTTTCCTTTAAAAAAAACCCAAGACGTATTTATATAAATATATAACAATCCGTTATGGCGAACGGCGAGACAAAAGTAACATGTGTTTTAAAAACGATGTTTGCATTAAAGCATTAAACTGTAAGACATTCAAATCATGGAGAGAGAGCGAGCGAGCGAGCGAGGTGACGGGTTGAGGAGTCAATCCGGTGATGTGTGTACAAAACGCGACCCTACAAACCTCGACCGTCGAGTGAGTGTGTGTCTATGTATGAGTGTGTGTGTATGTATGTGTATGTATGAGTGTGTGTATGTATGCGTGTGTGTGTCTATGTATGAGTGTGTGTATGTATGTATATGAGTGTGTGTGTATGTATGAATGTGTGTGTATGTATGAGTGTGTGTATGCGTGTGTGTGTATGCGTGTGTGTGTGTATGTATGCGTGTGTGTGTCTATGTATGAGTGAGTGTGTGTGTATGTATGAGTGTGTATGTATGTTTGAGTGTGTGTGTGTATGTGTGAGTGTGTGTGTATGTGTAAGTGTGTGTGTATGTATGAGTGTGTGTGTATGTATGCGTGTATGTATGAGTGTGTGTGTGTATGTATGCGCGTGCGTGTATGTATGAGTGTGTGTGTATGAGTGTGTGTGTGTATGTATGTGTGTGTATGTATGAGTTTGTGTATGTATGAGTGTGTGTGTGAATGTATGTATGCGCGTGCGTGTATACGTGGATTTGCGTGCGTGCGTGAAGTGTACGTTGAGACCGCTGTGTGTACGCGCAAGTGTGTGACGTGCAGGCCTTCATAGGTGCTCGCTAACAGCACTTTCCCCCAAAGAATGCTAAGGCTACACGGGGGATCTTTGTCTGCGTGCGTGTGCGAGCGTGTGTATATATATGTGGATATGTGTGCGTATGGGAAGTGTGCGTGTGCCCGTCTGTAAATGCGTATGGATGAGTGCGTGTGTGTGCGTTCGTGTGTCTTTGTTGAGGGAGCGGTGGTGTAGCGGTTAGCGCGCTGCGCTACGAAACCTGGCCACCCGAGTTCGATTCCCGCTCACGGCCAACACTAGTGACGATTTATCTGAACCGGTCCCGGGCCTCCCCTAGGTCGACTCAGCCTCAAATGAGTACAGTACCTGGTGCGGTGTGTAAACATTTCCACTAGGGGAGACAAAGGCGGTCGGGCGTGGTATTGGCCACCCACCCCCTTGTGTGCCGTGCTGGCCTTCATAGGTGCTCGCTAACAGCACTTGCCCCTAAAGTCTGTTAAGGCTATACGGGGGATCTTTGTCTTGTGTGTCTTTGTACACGCGCATATGTGTACGTATGCATTGTATACAACATATTAATTCGCGTCTATGTGTTTATGTACAGGAGTGTACACTAGTTTGCATGATTAAACGTGTGTATGAGTTCATACACGAATGGATGTGTACACATTTCTGCGTGTGTGTTTGGGAATGTGTCGGAGTATACGATCGGTTTAACTCGTGCCTACGTTTGGTTTTGTGTGCCGTATACGAGTGCCACGTGTGCGCGTGTACTGTGTGTGTTGGCGTACCTGTGTACACGTGTAATTGTGTGTGTGTGTCCGTGTACTTGTGTATTTGTGTTTGTGTGTACTTACGTGTGTACTTGTGTGTGCGTGTGTCCGTGTACGTGTGTGTCCGTGTACTTGTGTGTGTGTACTTGCGTGTGTAATTGTGTGCGTGTGTGTCCGTGTACTTGTGTGTGTATTTGTATTTGTGTGTACTTACGTGTGTACTTGTGTGTGCGTGTGTCCGTGTACTTGTGTGTGTCCGTGTACTTGTGTGTGTGTGTACTTGCGTGTGTAATTGTGTGCGTGTGTGTCCGTGTACTTGTGTGTGTATTTGTATTTGTGTGTACTTACGTGTGTACTTGTGTGTGCGTGTGTCCGTGTACTTGTGTGTGTCCGTGTACTTGTGTGTGTGTACTTGCGTGTGTGTCCGTGTACTTGTGTGTGTGTACTTACGTGTGTACTTGTGTGTGCGTGTGTCCGTGTACGTGTGTGTGTACTTACGTGTGTACTTGTGTGTGCGTGTGTCCGTGTACTTGTGTGTGTATAATTACGTGTGTACTTGTGTGTGCGTGTGTCCGTGTACTTGTGTGTGTCCGTGTACGTGTGTGTGTACTTGTGTGTGCGTGTGTAGTCGTATATATATATATACGTGCGCTCCAGTCCGACCGTACGTCTCATTGTGCCTCATAACGCCCGGTCGAGCACTCCACCCGTGGGAGCCGAGGGCACGCAGTGAGCCTTCCCACTGCTGCTGCTGCTGCCGCCGCTGCTGCTGCTGCTACCATTGCTGTTGCTAGCCACCACCCTCCACCACCTCCACCACCTCCACCACCTGCAGTCATCACCACCGCCGCTCCACCGTTCGCCTGCACAGCCCCGCCGGGACCCGAGGAGCGGATCTGGTGTTGGGCCAGCTTGTGGTCCTTCTTCCACTTCATGCGCCGGTTCTGGAACCAGATCTTGATCTGGCGCTCGCTCAGGCAGAGCGAGTGCGCGATCTCGATCCGCCGTCTCCGAGTGAGGTAGCGGTTGAAGTGGAACTCCTTCTCGAGCTCGAGCACCTGCTGGCGCGTGTAGGCCGTGCGGGAGCGCTTCGACTCCCCGCCGATGTAGTTGGGGTTGACTGCGGGCGGGCGTCGTGACGTTTGGTGTTGGCGGTGGTGGTGGTGGTGATGGAGAGACGTGGAGGGAGAAGGGAAAACATGGGGGGGAGAGGGAGGGAAGAGGGGGGGGGGGGAGAGCGGAAGTGGACAAGAGGTTTGGGTGGAAGATGAGGCGATGATAGGGAGGAGGAGGAGGAGTGTGGAATTCGGAGGGGACAGCGTTAGAAGGCGAAACTTCACGAGCGCACAAAGCCAATCACCGGCTCGACATTCGACAGATTTACGAGCGACGTCGCGCCTAAGCGGCGGCCAGAGGTCGTGCCGAATCGTGAAATATCTCTTCTCAGTCTCTCTCTTCTCAGTCTCTCTCTCTCTGATTTCTCTCTCGTTCAACTCTGTCGATTAAAAAAAGCCCCAAATAATCTACGAAGCGTGTTGCTCTCTCTCTCTCTCTCTCCCTGTGAAGAAGTACCTCCTCCCCCCTGTGCCCGCGTGTCTCGCACGCCACGGCGTCTCTGGGTCTCGACGCGACGGGTTTGGCACGCGTGCGGTGTTGCACGGCTCACATCGTCAAGGCGCGTTGATGCTCACGGAGCGACCGCGCGCGAGTCGAGTGAAGAGCCCCGATCACTCGACTCGCGCTCCGCGGTGCTGGCGCTCGCAGTCGCGACCGATGGATGGTCATGTCGGTGGCTGCTCGTGGTGGTGCTGGTGGTCATGGTGGTTATAGTGGCTGGTGGTCGTGGTGATGGTGGTTGTCATGGTGGTTATAGTGGCTGGTGGTCGTGGTGATGGTGGTTATAGTGGATGGCGGTGGTGGTTATTGGTGGCGGTGGCGATGGTGGCATTTAGTGGTTGACGTGATGGTGGTTGTATTGTCTGATGGTGGTGGTGGTGATGGTGGTTATATGGTCTCGAGGTGGTGGCGGCTAGCGATGGTGTTGCTACTGCTGCTCGTTCATTCCACAGCGGCGGCCGTATCGGTAGTCGACCGTGGTCGGGGTCGTGGTGACACTGCAGGTGCTGATTGCGTTGCTGCTGCTACCTTCAGTGAGCACGCTCGCCGTTCGCAAATTTCCACGCGCGCCAAATCATCACAAGATCGACTAATACGAAACAAACGTACACGCTACCGTGCCATAACACGCTATTTTAATTTACGGCGCCCGTTTCGGTAAAATCATATAGACGAGCAAGGTGGAATTTAAGTTTTGCACGTTAGGGCTAGTGGGTTTAAACTTAGACCCCCACCCCCTCGGAGCGAGCATTTTTTGGAATAAAAACACCTCTGTCATTTTTGTGTTTCACCCCGTCAGAACTGATGGCGGTGCCTGAGATTTACCGTCGCACGGAATTTCACATCAACCATCACCACATAACTCTGGCCGTGCTCAACCAACCGGCACTCCACCCTCCACGGCACTCACCCTTCCACGCACTCACCTTCCACGGCACTCACCCTTCCAAGGCACTCAACCTTCCACGGCACTCACCCTTCGGCACTCACCCTTCACGGCACTCACCTTCCACGCACTCACCCTTCCACGACACTCACACTTCCACGGCACTCACCCTTTACCCCGACACTCCCTTACCACGGCAACTCACCCTTCCACGGCACTCACCCTTCCACGGCACTTCCCCTTCCACGGCACT